>NC_056737.1:886918624-887079208 GCF_019279795.1 Protopterus annectens
TTCCAAACCAAGTACCCAATCCCTCTCCATACTATCGAACAACAGTACAAAAATCAAACCCACCAATCAGACCAAGCTGCTAGGGGTAACCATAGATGACTCACTAAAATCTGATAAACACATCTATCTGACCATCAAAAAAATCTAAACTAGGTGCTCTATATAGGGTTAAACCTTACCTTACGCAAGCTAGACTGGCCACTGCAAGAACCCACTTGCTATCCACCCTCCTATACTGCTCCGAGGTCTTTACTAACCTATCAAAAACTGACCTAAATAAACTAGACTCCTGCTACCAACCCCACAGAACATATCACTGCACTGCTCTCCAACAGCTCAGCTGGCTAGAACTTCCTAACCTATTATTAGTAAAACAACTTTCACTCGCCCATAAAATCATTTTCATCCCTACTGACTGCCCAGCTCTATCAAACCTAGTCCAGCCAAACACAAACTGTAGACTCTTCAGGTCATCCAGCAAACTAATGCTAAAAGTAACCTAGTCTCACAACTATCAAGGAGACTCCCTCTACTCCCATAAAATAGCTAAAGATTGGAAAACCCTTCATCAGCACATAATTAAAAACCCCAACCTGTCCACATTTAAAACTACCCTGAAAGACTATTTAAATGATAATTGGCTATGCCCCGGCATTGCTTCCAACTAACGTTCTTCCTATTTTTTCCCACTCATGTCACATACAACAGCCCAAATACTGCTTATTCCACTATCTGTCTTTTCTTTATTAATCTTTGTTCCTTCAAGTGCCCTAACTTGTAAAACTACATGACCAATTTTGGTCTTTCAGAAGTGACTCACCTTGTAAAGCTACATGACTTAATACCTCATATACATTGTAAAAAGAAAAAAAGTATTCCTGTATGCCTAAAACATGCATGTTTACATTGTATTTCTGTTCTTATATGTTGCTATAATATTTTTGTTAAGGTCATTTACATATTGATAGCAATGTATTACTTAAACTAAGTTTACTGCTTGCACCTTAATAATGTTCTTTTTGTTGTGGAGCTTTTCTCCCCGGGTCTCCACTGAAAATGGGTTTTTATCAACCCAGTTAGACACTACCCAGTTAACAAATGTAAATAAATAAATATATATATAAATATATACGTGTACACAAATATACATTACTTATATATAATAGATATTATACATTATATTTTAGCAGCAATCCATAACTGGATGAGAGTACCACAGGAGTCACTCAAACCTGATGTGGTTTAATCATGAGGGTGAGGTCCGAATTATCAAACAAAGCCAACTGTGGGTAAATCCTGTGATCTCCATACACAGGAGTGGATTATTGCTATTATGGAATGTTGTTATCTGAGAAAGAAATTCCTTACCTTTCTTAAATGCTCTCACTGTATAACAACACATAAGTGTTCGTCCACCTCCTACCCTGCATTCTAATATACTATGCATGTATATCGGCACCTGCACATTTGCATTCTAAATCAGTAGAAGAACAGACTTTGGCATCTATGTACAATTTCAAACTAAGTATGAAACTGTAATGTTCTGTATTATTGACAAAAATCCCCAGTGGTTTACTAGAAAATCAAAAATTGTATGGAGGGCAGGATGAAAGCATGATGAAAATCCAGGACATTCTGTAAAAGGCTCACAGTTATGAGGTATGGTTACCGGTAGAATGGGCAATCATATTGCCAGTATCTTAAGTCTCAGCTGAACAAACTTTTGTAGAATGGCGCTTACAGACCTCATGTATCTGCCCTGTCCAATGTAAAATGATTCATATCAAAAATAAAATAGAATATCCCAATAGAAAGCCGGCTGTTTGACAACGACTTTAACAGCTGGATTTATTTCTATTGCAATATGCTCAGTTTACAATGGTCACACTGACTGGGTGTCCAATTAGTGTGCACACCTTTGAATAGTAATAACCACGCATGCATGCAAAACAGCAGTTCTCCTGCAAAAAGCTGAATGAATGAATGATTGTGCACTTTTTTAAAGCAATAACACTTCAGGTTAGCAGTATATACATCCTAGATCATATTAGATGCTACACAGTAATAGTTTGACTTGAACGTGTTTGCAGCCCACAAAGAACAATTTAATATAAAAAGCAATATATCTAAAGGTCATGAATAGTAGACAGATATATAAACCAACAGTGTAACTTTGTCATAAAAATGATGGCAGTGCAGTATAAAGCTATGGGATTGCACTGCATGAGTTACTATGTGGTTATGTCACTGCCTCTGGCTTAAGCAATGGAGTGAAATGGATAACTGTACCAGTTCACATACCAGCTAAAAAAATGAATCAATGAAGGAATAAACAAATCACGTTAACCAAACATGACTATTAAAGTTTAACTGCAGTCAACATTGCTTTTATATCACAGCTCAACTTCACAATTATGTAAGCCATGTAAGTGTTATAAAATTAATCATTCACTAGGCCATTTTCACAAATGTAGTGCTTTCCAAGGCTTTCTTTCTTCAGATACAACCTGTGCTGAAAAGATAATGGATCAGAAGGTTTGACTGTGAAACAAAATGCTTTGGAAGTATATTTTAAGGACCCTGAAGTCTGCTGTAAGGCTCTATGACCACTTATGCATTTCAAAGATATTCATCATATTGATCAGAGCTGAAGTAGGCTAAACTATATGGATTATACACTGCAAAGTAAATAACAGCCTATCAGCTTCCAAAGCTTCAGCGTACCTTCCATGCACCAAACTGTCAGGCAGCTAAAGTTGAGCGTCTAAAAGACAAGTATGAGTGCCAAGCTCTTCATAGCTTTACTGATGCTGAAGAGAATGCTCTTCTGAAGCTTTTGAGGATCAGGGGTCAGCTTGTGCTGTTCCTCTGCTGGGCAGTCTTTGGTGATAAAACTTCAATTTCATTATTTTTTTTATTACTCATAAGTTCCTCTTCATAAAAGTTATTTTTAACCTAGGATAATGGACTGTCACAAAACTGTACTGCACTTTTAAATGGAAGTGCTCTTTTTTCTCATGTCAGCTTAAAAGTTGTTTAAAGTAACTGAAAACATTTTTCTATGGAGAAATTGTATTTATTTCACTTTGTCGGTGCTAGCAAAATATTTTAAAGTGTTTTTTACTATGTTTTTGCGTGAAAAACTGTGACTCTTAAAGACATTTTGTTTTTACTGGCATTTGCTGCATGTTTTTCCTTGGAAAGAGGCATAATTTTGGTTTTACCATGGAACAGTGTGTGGGCTCACAGTCAGTCATTCCTCCAGCTACAAAAAGAAAAAAGTTAAGAAAACAGCTTTTGCCACCACACCAGGCTAGCAATTTGCACACAGCTTCAGGTGAGGGACTCTGCTATGGCCATTTGTTGTACCTCAGACATCTCATATGTTGCCGCATATCCCACTGGTGGAGTACCTACAGCCACTATGGACCAGGGGTTAGCCACATCCTCTGTAGTTGTTGGTGTCCCCTCAGTGAGCAAGGGGAAGCCACTCCTGTAGGTCCTGGGAGAGGGAACAGGGAAGACTTCCCTGTTTTGTCAGATGTGTGCACATTCCTGGGAAAACTGCTGCTCTGATTAATAACACTGTTGGTCCCATTTTTCCTGTAAAAAAAAAAAAACAGAAAACTAAGCATATATCTACTCCTCCCCAAATTTCCCTACACAGTAGTAATATACTGGGTCTGGCTCAGGGTTTAATTCAAGCTATTGATCCTTTTTGTTAAGCAGTTTCTAGTAAAAAAAAAAGAAAGAGTGATACCTTCTTTGCTGAACAGATTCAAGATTCTGAATATAGACAGGAGGATGAAGAGATAGATGCAGGCTTTTCTCCTCGGATTTCTGATTCAGATTCAGAGGAAAGCTCAATTTATAACTATCTCTGAAGGGGATCTCTTTCTCTGAGCCTATTTCTTGAATGTGCCAGGGTTTTAGATAAGACAACACTGAGGTTTCTCAATCTGTAAGAAAATACCATGAGGTATTTCAGAAGGAATTCAGAGAACCTGCACCCATTTCTCCAGTTCTGTCATCTTTGGACGGTGTGTTTTACTGCCTGCAATTTTCCTGATATTTGGCCTGCTGCCCCAAAAAAGACAGCTAAGACGTATAAAATTTTTCATTTTTTTAAAGTTTTATATAGTTTTCCCACACCTGATACAGCAGCTATAGTTTTAATTAATCTTTCTGCTGATAAACACTTAATTTTAATCCTACTATTTCTGATAAGGATTGGAAGATTATTGCTAATTATGAGGGAAAAAAGTGTATGCTTCTGCACCTTTGATTTTCAGAACTTTGAATTGTCAGACTGTTATGTTAAGGCTTGTCCTGACTAATTGAGAAAATATGAGGAATATTTTGTCTGGAATTTTTTTTGTGAGGAAAAATCTACGTTAAATAATTTAATATTTTTCTGTTGCTCAAGTCACTACTCATTGTATACAGTGTGTGTATGATTCTGTTGATACTTCTTCAAGGCTATGGCCACTGGCACTATTTTGAGAAGGTTTGCATGGTTGTATTCTCAGAACCTCCCAGCTTCTTCTTCTTTCGGCTTTTTCCCGGTTAGGGGTCGCCACAGCGGATCACCGTGTCCGCACATTGATTGGCAGTGGAGTTTTTACAGTGTCGAGTTGCCAGCCCGGCGCCCAACCTTCCACAGAAGGCACACACACACGCATACCTAGGGCCAATTTAAAGTGTCCAATCCACCTGCAGCATGTCTTTGGGATGTGGGAGGAAACCGGAGCACCCGGAGGAAACCCACGCGACCACAGGGAGGACATGCAGACTCCGCACAGAAGGCACCCCAGCCGAGGATCGAACCGGAGAACCTCTTGCTGTGAGGTGGCAATGCTAACCACTGCACCACCGTGGCTGCCCCTCAGAACTTCCCAGCTGATGCTAAAAATTATATTTTAAATTCTCCTTTGCATAATGATTTACTTTTTGGCTACTCTGCTAAAGAGATGATCAAAAAGTGTGATGAAAGGTAAGAAGGTAAGCTGATACAGGGAATCTGATTTTTCAGCCCTCTTTTTCCAAATTTTCCAAGAAAATCTCTAACTCTCCATCCATTTCTGGTAAGAAACAAAATAAATGGTGTCAACAAAATGCAGGTAAACAGACATTTAGGAAGAAATGGCAAAAGGGTTCCAAGAAACCTTCTGGAAACTCAAAAAACCAAGAACAGTCCAATAAGTCATAATGACTATTGAAGAAACTTTGTTTCCCCTTCCTACCCTGGCAATCCCTTTTTTCTACTAGAAAGTCTGAATCTCCACTGTTCTCTTTGGCGACAGGTAGTTTCAGACAAATGGGTTCTGAAGATCATTCATCATGGTTGCAGATGGCAATAGGAGGAAATTCCTCCTTTCCATGGGTCATTCCTCATCCTCCACACCAGACTATTTTGTTTCCCCATGTTCTTCATCACGTTATCCCAGTGACAGAACCAGTCTTCCCTTCCCAGGTAAGAAAAGGGGGCATTCAACGATGTTTTAATGCCAAAGAAAGAAAGTAAGTGCTTGGAGACCATTTCCAAATCACTCTTTCTTAACTTCTTTGTGATAGTGCCTCAATTCAAAATGATGTCACTTCACAACCTGTTAGCTCTTCTTCCTCATTCAAGTCTCTTGGCAACAATAGATTAAAAAGATGCTTATCATCACATCCCTACTCATCCAGACTTCAGATGTTTCTTACGGTTTTGTGTGTCTGGATCACATAATTACTTCTCTGCCTTAAACTCTGGACTGTACACTGCACCAAGAGTGTGCACAAAGTGTCTAGTTCCAGTTACTGCATTTTGCAGGCTACATTGTATCCACATTTTCCATATTTAGATAACTTGCTTATTTATGCAGTCTTTTTTCAAAGTGTCAGGAATCTGTCTCTTGGATGAAAGATCTTTCACAGAAGCTGGGATAGCAAAAGAACATTCAAAAGTTTTCCTTGACTCCTTCTCACAGGATTGTGTTTCTGGGATGTCAACAAGGCACCACAGTTCAAAGAGCATTTCTTCCACAGAAAAAAAAATAGATTTATATTTAGATCTATTTCTAGGGTTTCCCCCTCAGACTTTGGTCACTGTGAAGGAATACCTCAGGATTTTAGGTCTCATGTCTTTTATCGTTCTCTTATACCCCTGGCAAGACTCCACATGAGAAAGATACAGTGGTATCTGAAGTCGCTTTGGTCCCAATAATATCCCATGTCTTTTCATATCCTAGTGTTGGGGTTTGTCAGAAGAGACATCACTTGGTGGAGACACCAGATATCCCTAAATCAAGACCTCCCATTCTCACTCTGTTTTCCAAATGAGTCAGTCACCACACTGTGGACTTTGCTTTGGGAGCAGTTTCAGGAGGGATAAAAGTGCACAGTGTGTGGAACACTAAGGACAGACTTAAGCACATAAATATCAAACAGATGCTTGCACCGATCAAAACACTCAACTCTTTGAATCATCTTTGCCCCCTGGGACCTCTTCATGTTGTTACACAGCATATCACAGTCATGTGGTACATCTCAAGCAAGGAAGAACCAGGTCATACCCTCTCTGCAGACTAGCCATGTTAACCTGTGATATAGCTTCAGAGCACAATCTCACTCTACAGGCATCTTACATTCGGTCAGAGCAAGACTGTGTGGAAGACAAACTGAGCAGGACAAGGGCAGACCCCCATGAATGAAAACTAGATCAGGGGTCTTTCAAGATTTGATTCATCTGTGGGGAATTACCCAAGTAGACCGCTTTACTTCCTCTCTGAACAATCATCTAGCAAGATTCTGCTCCAGGGCACCATGCAGGAAGGCCTGGAAGTCAGACACTTTTTGTTTTCCTTCGACAGAAATATTCTTGTATGCTTTTCCACCCTTTCCACTAATATGCAGAGTATTTCTGAAGATTCAAAAGGAATCCCCAAAGATTGTTGAGGTGACTCCCATCTGGCCCAGGCAACTGTAGTTCTCCCTTCTTTTGGAAATGGCCAAGGACAATTATCACAAGCTTCCTCACAAACTGGATCTGTTCACACAAGAAAGGGGTGTTTGATAAACCCTAACACTAATCAACATCAATTGACTGCCTGGATGACAGTATCTTAATTTGTTTTAGGCACCTGTTTCCTGAGGAGATGCAGCAAATACTAATGGAGGCAAGAAAAATTGCTACCAGAAAATCATATTATTAAATGGAAAAGGTTTTCTAGTTGATGTCATCAAAATAACCAGCACTCATTTA
The DNA here is from genome assembly GCF_019279795.1 of Protopterus annectens. Lineage (NCBI taxonomy): Eukaryota > Metazoa > Chordata > Ceratodontiformes > Protopteridae > Protopterus > Protopterus annectens. Next base: position 886,925,871 of record NC_056737.1, read on the forward strand.
TGGCTAACTGTTCTCTGGTTTTACAGTATCTATGCAAGTTACTGTCCTATGTCCTTTTTTACTCCTCTATTAAGGTCAGCTGTCTGGCTATTTCAACATATCTGCCCATGGATCCTCCTCTTTTAATGCATTCTTGTGTCAAAATATTTTTGAAAGGGGTTTTGCATAAGAGACCTCTAAGAAAACTAGTGACCCCTCCTTGTGATCTTAATTTTGGGTTACAGAAGCTAATACTTCTCCATTTGAACCTGATAACCTGACTGTCTTGAAATTCTTAACAGAAAACAGTTTTACTGATTACTCTGATCTCTGCAAGAACAGTATCTGAGTTATAAGCTCTTATATTGAGTCAACCCTATCCTATTTTCTACCGGGACAGAGTTTCTTTGAGAAATAATCATTCTTTTATGCCTAAAGTGGTATCTGAGTTTAATTTAAGCCATACTATAAATCTCACCACTTTCTTTCCTGTACCCAGAAATAAGAGAAGAGGGATACTTCATCTGATGTCCTCTCCCTGGGCCAGTAATCAAGGAGCCTGAATCCTCACCACTGACACTGGAGAGGGACGTTCACTTGGAACAAAAATAAATACACACAGTATTTACAGATGCAGCTCTCTGCATCAAGTACAATTTGCCTTAAGAGCACACATGGAACAAACTCAGTCTGGGGATTGCATTTCTCTGTCTCCTCCTAGGTCCCCAGTAACGCTCCCCACTGACAAAGGTATAGAGTTGACTCCTCAGCCGAGTGTCCAAGCCATGTCTTCCAGCACCCTCTCTGTGAAATGAGTGCTTTGTGTCCCTGCTCCCAGCAGCTGACACACACACACCTGGGAAAGGCTGACGCAGACTTACTAGCTATGCCCTCTTCTGCCCAGACTATAAGGTAATTACTGCTACCAGACACTCCAAAGCTATCTACACCAAGGCTCTTACAAGGGTACCCAATTATACTGAGTGAAATTAATATTAATACAAATGGTAGTGTTTTGACCAGTGCAGTAAGGCTTTTAGGACTGACCACAGAGTCACCAAATAGATATGGGTACTCTCAAATGTTAAAATATTCTCTAAAGGACCAGCCACAATGACAAGTTTAAATATATTTAATAATAAAAGAACATGAAAATACTAAATATCTATTTAAAATAAACACCAGCGTTTCATTCACAGGAAATATCAAAATAACACAGATGATTAGATTCATACAGATATAGAAAAACAGTACTTAACTAATCATACTACATTTTCCTGATCTAAAGAATTACTATTCCCTAGTCACTTACTGGAGCAAGGCAAGATGAAGTAAGGGTCCTTCTTTGTGAGGTTCTAAAAACAGAGTGCTCTGAGACTTCAGTCTCATCTAGTGTTAAAACACATAATTTCAGTGATGGATTACAGAATGACATCACATACATCTGGTCATCTGACTTCTGGTTCTCATGCTAACCCCCTTTCCTAGCAACTGACCCAGAATCTCACACATATGTGTCAATAATGCACACATATGGAGATTTGCTAAGATCTGTTGTGGCTTCTGGAAGTTATAAAACAATAAACACTTCCACTCTTCCTACAGGAGCTAATAAAACATTCTCTGGCACAGACATTTCGTCTCTGGCTGCAGTCAGAACTGTAAGATACAATTGTTACGGCCTAAATTAAGTAATTTGATTTCTTACTATTTTTCAAAGTTAGCTGGACTGAGATTAACCTCTTTTCTTCTAGTATCCTATTTACAACAGTACAGTCTGATATAAATGTATATTTCTTTTCTGTACAGCAAGACACACTGTTGATACATTTTTAACACAAGCAACTTTACAAATACATTTTCAATACAAGCAGCTCTACAAATCATTTGGATATACAAACAACATATAATTATTTACAAAATTCCAGCTAGCTGTGCTGGCATATGTTACACATCCACTGCCCTACTTCTGGCATAGCTGTCAATAACTCACACTGTCACAACTCTCCCCCCTTTGAAGACTCAAGCTAGTTTCTCAAATGACCCTGGGGAAGCATTGCTTGAGAGGAATGAGCCTGTCTGAGAATACATTAACCCATACCCTGCCTTGACAGCCCATCTGCATTGGCACTGTTGACCCCACTATAGTGCTGCACTGTCATATCATATATCTGCAACTCTAGGCTCCACCTTAATAACTTGGTATTTTCCTGTCTGGCTCAATGTAGCCATGTTAATGGAATATGATCTGTAACTACTGTGAACTTCCTTCCATACAGATAGGGTAGAAGTTTCTGCAGTGCCCATACTATGGCTAAACATTTTTTTCTACTGCTGCATAACATTTCTCCCTAGGTTGGAGTCTACAGCTGAGATATACCACTGGGTGCTCTTCTCCCTCTGAGGAAAGCGGGCTGAGTAGAGCCTCCACCTTATGGTTTGACATATCCAACTTCACAATAAATTCTTTGCTGTAATCTGGAATGGCTAACACAGGGGGTCCTGCCAAAGCCCCTTTAAGCTTTTGAAATTCCTGCTCACAGGCTTAGGTCTGCATTACCTTGTCTGCTCTGTTTTTCCTCATCAGGTGAGTGAGTGGAGCAGCTATTGTATTATAATTGGGAACAAATTTTCTATAGAACTCCACTGTCCCCAATAATGCCCTCATCTGCTCTTTTGGTAACAGGGGCCGGCCATGCCTGAATAGCTTCCACTTTGGCTGGTTCTGGCCTGATCTTACCAATCCCCCCTCTATGTTCCAGGTAGGGGACCTCTGCCATACCCAACTGACACTTACTGGGCTTAATGGTCAACCCTGCCCTTTGCAGTCTGCCCAGGACCTCCCTGACATGTTGAAGGCGATAATACCAGGAATGGCTGTAAATGGCAATATCATCCAGGTAAGCAAGGGCACAATCTCCTGCTAGGATATGATCTAACAGCCTCTGGAAGGTCACTGAGACATTTTTCATCCCAAAAGGGCATATTTCTGAACTTGTTTAATGCAAAAAGAGTCACAAAGGCTGACCTCTCTCTAGCAGTGGGAGTCAAGGGCACTTGCCAGTAGCCCTTGGTCAGATCAATAGTGGTCAGATACTTAGCCCCACCCACTTGTTTTAAGTCTTTATCTGTCATAGGCATGGGGTAAGCATCTGATGCTGTGTGACTATTTAGTTTTCTGTAGTCTACACAGAACCTGGTGCTGCCATCCTTCTAGGCACTTGCACCACTGGGGAGGCCCAGGAACTGTTGGACTCTTGAATTACCCCTAGTTCCAACATTTCCTGTATTTCCTCCCTCAGAGTCTGTTTAACTCTGTCAAGCACCCTATAATGGGCCTGCCTAATAGGCCTTTCGGGTCCTGTATTCACATGGTGCTGCACTAGGTGGGTACACCCAGGTTATCAGTGAACATGCCCCCAAATTGCTGTAAACCTGGGTACAGGGCAGCTGCTGGGACATTGATACCCCTTCCACTAAGGTGTCAGTCTGAGCTTCACCAAGGAGATCTGTCAGCAGATCCCCCTCAGACTCCTCCTGCCATCCACTGCAAATACTCAGCACCAGGGTCTCCCTATCATGGTAAGGTCTCATGTTAACATGGTATAATTTGTGCCCCTGCCTCCTGCCTAGCAGTTCTACTATGTAGTTAACATCACTGACCTTCCTTACCACTTTGAAAGGTCCCTCCCATGCTGCCTGCAGCTTATTGTGTCTGACAGGAATGAGAGTCATAACTGGCTGTCCCACAGCATACTCTTGGGCTAAAGCTTTCCAGGCATACTACACCCTTTTCTGCTGTTGGGCTCCTGCCAGATTCTCCTGGGCCAAGCCCATGAGTTCTCTTAGACTTCTTTTGAGGTTTAGGATATATGCCACAACACTTCTAGTGGGATTCACACTCACCCTCCCATTCATCATGAATTAAATCTAAAGGCCCCCTCACACTTTGACCACACAACGGAAAGGGTGAAAAACCTGTGGATTCCTGGGGTACCTCTCTGTATGCAAACAGCAGATTGGGCAAATATTTGTCCCACTCTCTCTTAAACTAGTCTGCAAATGCCCTTAGCATGGTCTTTAGTGTAGAGTTTAACGTCTCCACAAGACCATTAGTCTGGGGATGGTAGGGGTGGTCTTTAGTTGCTTCAGCCCCCAGTGCTTCCACAGACAATCCAGCAGGTCTGACATGAAATTGACACCTCTGCCAATCAGTATTTCTCTTGGTAAACCCATCCTGCTGAAAATCTTTAACAAAGCACTTGCCACCTTCTCTGCCTTGATGGAGAACAGAGGCACTGCCTCTGGGTATCTAGTAGCATAATATACTATCACCAGGTTATACTTCTTTCCTGTGTAACTTAGGGTACTCAAAGGCCCCACAACATCCATAGCTACCTTCTGAAATGGCTCCTCAATCACAGGCAAAGGCATCAAAATAGGTTTGATCTTGTCTCCTGCCTTGCCTACTTTTTGGCACAGCTCACAGGTCCTGCAGTACCCTGTTACATCACTTGCAATGTCAGGCCAATAAATGTTCTGCATAATGCTTCTCTTGATATGCTTTATGCCCATATGACCTGCAAAAGGAATTTCAACGGCTATGGCTAGAAGTGCCAGACAGTAGGGTCTAGACATTACTAACTGCTCTATTACCTCACCCGCTAGGCCTCCCTCTGGGGTCCACTCTCTACATAAAGTAACCCTTTGTTCCAACATAGTGACTTCCTTTTCCTTGAGAATCAGCTACCTCCCTAGCTGCTTCCCTCAAGCCTCTTAGTGTAGCATCCAAAAGCTGAGCCTGTCTCAATTCTATCTTTGCAACCCTTCAGAGCTCCACTTCCACAGGAAGTCTGGTATCCTCTGACAGCAGTGCCTCACTGTCAGCCTGGGTACTTCACTCACTGCTGCCCTTGCAATCACTCTGTCCAAGGGAACATCAGTACCTACCAGCAGCTGTAGCTCACCTTCAGGCTCACTGCTACAAGGTAGCTCTCTCCCTGAAACAGCCACATCACCAGCCCTGGCTTCAGGTGTGGAGTCTGTCTGGTTATCCCCAAGGATACCAGACCCACATGCCTGTCTCCAAGACAGACTGCATATAACTGCATGCACACAAGGTTCTGCATTATCAAAATCATTCTTTATCAAAACATCTGCAGGGATATCCTCAAACACACCTACTTGCTTGCTTCCATTTCCACTTTCCCAGTCAAGATGAACCCTGGCCAAAGTTACTTGGAATGGGATCCCTCCTAAAGCTCTGACTGAAGTGGACTGCCCAAGCAAGTACTGCTCCTCTTTAACCACTGCAGGACTCACAATGGTTATGTCAGAGGCTGTGTCCCTCTTTGCAGTGGCCTGTTTTCCATCCACTGAGATTGAATATAAACTCTAGTGATAGTTAGGTGCTCCTGTTGTCTCCAGACAGTTTACCACTAGCATACTGTTATTCCCACTTGCTGGCTCCCCCACCTTTTGTTCCCTACCTTGCTTACATGGACATATATAAGATACATAGCCCCACTTGTTACATTTAAAACATTTAACCCTTGATCCTGGCCATGTACCTGAACTAGTAGCTTCCTCTGTTACTGGTGGACTCTGTTGGGTGGTTTAGGCTGTCCACCATGGGTTCCCTTATATCCATGTGCAGCACTGGGTATCCCCTTCCTGTGCAGTGATGCCCTTCTTGCTAAGTAGAGATTCCCTGTTTTCCCCAGCTCATCTGGAGAATTACATTCATTATCTACCAACCAGATTCTCATGTCCTCGGGCAAAGTGCTAAGGGCTCATTCCCTCACCAAAAGGTCTACCAGCCCTTCAAAAGTGTTGACCTGACACCCACTCATCCACCTATGAAAATAAGTGCTTAACTCAGTAATATAATCACACATACTTTCATCTGCCTTGTTTCTATGCTCACAAAACTGTTTTTCTGTAAGCTTCAGGTGTTAACATAAAGCATTCTAGTAAACAATGTTTGACTTTATCATAATTTAAACAATCAATATCAGACAATTTAGAAACAGCAGTGCAGCTTTACCATGGAGTATGGGGATCAGGAACCATACCCAGAGCCCTTGGTCAACATTATACTGTTTACATAGTCTTTCAAATATATGAATAAGGCTATCAAAATTATCACCCCATGTAAACTGTGGAAAACATTTACTGACCTTAATTGCTTCTGGGGTTCAGATATTTCCCTCCCAATTACCTCCATCACCCTGGTGAAGAGTCAGCATATTCCTCTCATGTTAACACTGCTTCTCATTTTCTTTGGCCTCCAAACACCTCAGTCTCTCTGCTGATTCTAGCTCCATCTGTTTCTCCTTGTCTTTGGCCTCCAATCTCTGCAGTCTCTCTGCTGACTCTAATTCCAAACATTTGGCCTCCAGTTCAACTCTCTTTAACTCCAGATGGATCTTTATGTCCTCTGAGGAAAAGGTGAACTGTCCTGTTTCTGAGGGCTGCAAATTCCTATCAGCAGACTGGTTATCCTCCTGGTTGCTGGTCTGAGCTGTGACTAAGGTTGAAATCATCTCCTCTTTAGTCAGATTGGCATGCACCAGTCCTTTGGTTTCACACACCTTGCCCAACTGGTTCTTTGCCAGATTGTCATAATCATCTGCTGACATTCTTACCTGCTTCCCTGACTAAACTAAACTGATAACAACAAAATAAAAAAATAAGTACAACTGTTGTGAAATGAAACGCTAAATATTTACCTTATGGCTGCTGAGAATACACACCTTCAGTGACAACTGCCTACAGGCTACAGAAGTTCAATTAATATCCACACCACTGCTCACCAGCATGTGACATCCCCTCTCTGGGCCAGTAATCAAGAAGCCTGAATCCTCACCACTGAGACTGGAGAGGGATGTTCACTTGGAACAAAAATAGATACATACAGTATTTCCAGAAGCAGTTCACTTCATCAATCACAATTTCCCTTAAGAGCACTCGGGGAAGACACTCAGTCCGGAGTCTAGATTTCTCTCTCTGTCTTCCCCTAGGTCCCCAATAACACAGATTTACTAGCTATTACCCCTTCTGCCCAGACTATAAGGCAGTTACTACCACCAGACACTCCAAAGCCAGCTAAAGCTCTTACAAGGGTACTGAATTATACTGAGTGAAATTAATATTTATACAAATGGTAGTGTTTTGAATAATGCAGTAAGGCTTTCAGAAGTGGCTACAGTCACCAAATAGATATGAATAGTTGCAAAGGTTAAAATATTCTCTAAAGGACCAGGCACAATGAAAAGTTTAAATATATTTAATAATAAATAATAAAAGAACATGAAAATACTAAATACTTATTTACAATAAGCACCAGAGTTTCAGACATAGAAATATTAAAATAACACAGATGAGTAGATTCACACAGACACAGAAAAACAGTACTTAACTAATCTCACCATATTTTCCTGACTGATCTAAGAATTAATATTCCATAGTCACTTACTAGAGCAAGGCAAGATGAAGTAGGAGAGGGGTTCTTCTTTGTCATGTTCCAAAAACAGAGTTCCCCAAGACTTCAGTCTCATCTAGTATTAAAAACATTATTTTAGTGATGGATTACAAAATGACATCATATACATCTGGTCTTCTGACTTCTGGTTCCCATACAGCTTTTCTAAGATCTGTTGCAGCTTCTGGAAGTTATAAAGCAATAAACACTTACACTCTTCCTATAGGAGTTAATAAACCATTCTCTGGCACAGACACTTCATCTCTGTCTGTAGTCAGAACTGTAAGATACAATCTTTATGACCTAAAATTAAGCAATTTAATTTCTTACTAATTTTCAAATTTAGCTGGGCTGAGACTAACGTCTTTTCTTCCAGTATCCTATTTTCAACAGTACAGTCTGATATAAATGTATATTTCTTTTCTGGAACCAGGACACACTGTTGATACATTTTTAACACAAGCAACTTTACAAATATATTTTCAGCACAAGCATCTGCATAAATCAGTTTGATATACAAATTACACATAATTCTTTATAGAATTTCAGCTAGCTGTGCCAGCATATGTTACACATCCACTTCTTTGCTTCTTCTGGCATATCTGGCAATACCTCACATCATGACACTCCATACCTTGGATGTCCATAGACAGCTCAATTACTATCTAGACAGAACTAAATCTTTTAGATCTTTGGATAATTGTTCATTTCTTGTGAAGGTAAGAAGGGACGACCTGTGTCAAAACAGTCTATTTCCAAATGGTTATCTAAAACTACTGCATTTTGTTACACTCACCAGAGCAAAATTATTCCAGGCATGGTTAAGGCTCACTTCACCAGGGCCTCACCTTCATCTATGGCTTTTTGGAAATGGTTAGATTCTTGATGTATTCTAGAAATTGCAACTTGGTCCTCTGTATATACTTTTACAAAGCACTATAAGCTTGATTCATTCTCTAGGTCTAGATCAGGTTTTGCAAGGACCATTCTCCAGGGATTCTTTGCTATTCTCCTTCTACCTCCCAAATGTATAACGTTATGGCAATCTATCCATACAGCTAAGGCTATTGCAGCACTGATCAATATGATGTACATAGTACAGTTGTCTAAGTAAACTTGCTATGACAGTAGATATTTGAATGGTCACTGCTGCATTAGCTGCTCCTTCCCTCCATCCTCATTGTTTTTTTTTTTTTTTTTTGCGCTGTTTATGCCAGGGTGTGGTTATTTATTTTTTGTTCTTTCCTGCATTGTTTTTTTTTTTTGCGCTGTTTATGCCAGGGTGTGGTTATTTATTTTTTGTTCTTTCCTGCATTGTCGTTTCAGGGCTCAGCCTTCCTCACTCTGTTGGCAGGAAAGCACTGAAGGGCCTGGCACCCGAACTTGTCTTTTAGTCGGCTCAACTGCCTGACAGTTTGGGTGTGTGGACAATGTCCTGAAGCTTTAGAAGCTGTCTGGCTATATCCTTGGCAGGATATAACCCATATAGCTCAGGCTACTGCAGCAGTGATCACAACTGTACTTTACAAGCCACTTTTGAAGGCATTATTTGGAACATCAATTCTTGTTGTTTACATCTATTATCAACTCTGACAGTTCTGCAATGGAAGTCCAAGTCAATGCCATCAGCCTACTACCTGTTTCCATGTTTTATCAAAATATATTATTTTACATTTTTTTTTAAATAAACTGTGATGCACTAAAGTAAAAGAAACAAGACAAAATGCATTAGAACCATGCTTTAATTTTAGATCAGGAAGAAAAGAAAAAGACCAGATTCAGTTAATGAACAGATTTTAAATGAGCTGAATATACTAAACATACTTGCAGATACTGGAGATACTATGATTCTAGGAGTTTGAATGTGGCACAATTTTTAAGATACTACTTCTAAGGCTTTTGTTTATCTCATTTTCACAAATAAGAAACTTAAAAATGTAACATTAATAAATAATTACTAATTCCTTGTAAATATATTAAGAATACAATGAAACATGAATCCATCATTTTATCAAAGTCATGATCCTTTCTTATCTGCAAAACTATTCTGGTGGCATTAACTGAATATGACCACTCATTTTACAACTTTGTAAATACCAGTCAAGCAGAGTATAATACAATTAATGCTGCCAACCTGTTTTTTGGATGACATTTGTAAATGTCACTTGAGACTCAAATAACTTAAAAATTCAGCCCATAAGTCTGGTTTCTCTCACTGAGAATAAGAAGAAAATGCTGTTAAAAATGTATTCTGTTTCACTCTAGGCAGACTCAATGCAGCTTCTTCCTGGATTAGTTTGTGTTATGGGCTCTTTTGTTGACAACAGCAGTCTGCGTGCATGCACAGAACTCATCACATAATTACATTATAGAGAGTTTGTTGAACTAAGTCCAGCCTGGCCATCAATATTTTCTGCACTACAACTGCAAGCATTACAACTCAACTATATTTTTACATTTAGGTACTTTTAAAACTGTATGGCCTGATTTTATTTTATAGATATCCAGTCGTATTACTACATGTCTGATTCAGCAAATTATATGTATTTTCTAACTTAAAGCCACATGACTTAAATATAACTTAATAGTTTTTCCTTAGGTATTTTAGTAAAATAAGAAAATGAATCCACCTATAAAATGGTCTGCATTTTTGTAATTCTCCAAAATTATACTAGATTCTTTGGACAATAAAATGTAAATACTGTGACTGAATGTCCTGAGGCTGAGCAAATATCAAACAAAGCTTGACTGAAGATGTATGGACAGAAGTAGGTAATTGGGAACCATTCCAACTTCTTTGCTCAAGAATTATGGACAGTGGCAACAAAAATGTGAAACAAAGGGCCAAAATTAAGGACAAAATTAAAATGAACAAGTTTTGCATCAACATGCATTTTTTTTCTGTACAACAGATAACTTGGAACGTTAACGTCTGATATTTATTACTCAATATCCAGTTCAACCAAATTCTCAGTGATTTTCCTGAAAACCAAAAGTTTTACGGGCAAAACAAACATATGAGGAAAATCTCTAATTTTTACAAAAAATCTGGAGCGTTGAAAAGTATGGTGGGAAATTAAATGCAAAACGAATGTTACAAACTTCCCGACTGTGGCAGAGCCCTTGTAAAATAAGCTGTAACTGCCCCGTATGAAGGCTGCAGAAAGGTGCTGGGTGAAATCATGATGTGGCAAACTAATCCTATTAATATGTTGTCTAAACAGCATTTCATTGTAAACAAGAATGAAAAGAAACCTTTTGGCATACAGCACTGACCTTGAAAAATAAAAGTTTTCAAATGATGAAGGGCTTCAGGACGTTTGATTGAAAAATACCGAAACCCGATTGTTCTCTGCGCTGCAAGGGAAAAAAACACGAGACAACAATACAGAGAAAAATCTGTCTGAAAGACATCTAGGCTAAAGTAGAAACGGAGAAAGTCGTCAAAATGGAAAACCAAGCCAGGGAAATGTTCTTCAGAAGAAAACACCTAGCAGCTTGAGATGTTTCAGACCCTGTTCTACAGAAAACGGGATAGAAGTACTGATGTTTCTGTATCCATCTACATTTCCTTGTGATGGTGTTAGTCACTTCACCTTACTTCAAAATCCAAGGCTGTATAAAGAAATATAGCTTTATTTCTAAAATTCCCATTAAGTATGACAATTACTGATAAAATGAGTCGTTGATGTGCGTTTCTGCAGCTGTGTAGCCTGCTTTCTTGGGCTGCTAGCATTCCTCAAAATGGGACCGAAAACACTGAAATAACAACTTAAGTCTCTGAGGTAATTAAAATTAGGAGTGCAATTTGGTGGGGGATGCAAATACAAGTAATTGCACCAACTCAGACGCAGACTCCATAGACCACATGCACACACACACACCCACCGCGCATCACGCATTCAGCTGTCAAAACCCCTTTGAAATGCACGGAGAATGCAACTGTCCATGATGCAAACAGCTTCCAAAACTCATACTAGTGTATTGAGTCCAGAAATACCAGAAACATCGCTGCACTTGGCTCTACCACGTTTATCACATCCACTTGTTATCGAGTGACACGGATTTACCACATGCCATGTGTCCCAAGCACGGATGAATAAAGGGCACATCGTATGTGCGCTCACTTAAGCACATCAACCAGCACAGTATAACTTGGAAACTCGGAATATAAAATTTGCATTGCGTTTAGAGAAACTAAAATCGATGTTTACCACCAGTATTAGCATTTAGGTCGTACTGGACTTCACCTACCTAATTTTCAAAACAGTTTCCAAAACTGCGGAGTACAGCTAAAAGAGAAAAGTCAGTTGAGTGGCCGCCACCCAAGGCTTCCAGTGTGCTGGCACAATTACTAAAGACGGTGCAGCATGATATTGCTTTGCTATCTGCAGTTACCGAAGTCGACCTTCTTATAAAATCCCTGACGGACACCTAAAAATCATCCTAATGGGTATCTCGTTTGACTTTACTTCTTTGAGCTTCTTTAGGTTATGTTACGCCAATTGGCTTCTGCCCAGTGCCCACAGGCGATGTGGCCTCGCCGTTTTGTAGGAGTCATAACTACAACCTACCCTTGAGTCCCTCTTGCCAGTAGGTGTGAGCGCGCGGGCGGGTTGCCACTGCACGCAAGCGCAGTGGCCCTAGAGCCTGCGGTTCCTGAGCTCAGTGTGTGTGGCAGTACCACAGCCGTCCTAGCAGCAGCATCTCGAGCAGCGCGTTACCATGAACTGCTTCATCCCTTCCAAACCTACCCAGCCGGATTTAAAGTATTACTCGAGCGTAGCCGAGACAACAGCCAGCCCTGACAAGAACTTGTACAACACAGGATGCCGGGGGGAAAACGAGGGCTGGTGGCACCACAGAACACGTTTCTGGAAAACATTGTCAGACGCGCAAGTGGTAAGACTTTGTACTGGTTGTTGAAGTGATGTAAGTAATGAACGAGACCCAAACATAGCCTGCTAACACCTTGTTTCGCACAAAAAGTAACAAAACACTTGGGAGGTGCAGAGTCTGTGTTAGAGGTAAGACTAGTAACGATTTCACATTAACCCAAACAGAACATAATACATAAACTTGCTGTTGGGGGTGGCCTTGGTTATTATAGGGATTAGAAACGTTTGTCATTGTTCTTCTTTCGCGAGTTCGCTGGATCATCCAGCCTGGATGAACCTTTTGTTACAAGTAATGACTTCTGTGTAGTTGATAAACTAATTAGGTATAAAGTGCATATTACGAGTGGTGAACACATATTCATATTTATCAGCGCCTGGTCTTTGAAAATAAAATCATTTAGGCGACTTCTGCCCGAGAAGACATTTCCACTGTTTTTTTAATCTACTGAAAACGTTTTTACACATTTTCAAATTGCACCTAGGACATTTTTATCATAAATTACTGACGTATATTATGCTATAATACTATGATACAATGGTACATTATTCCTTGATACTTCTAAATATTGCAGTATAATATTCACATTTCAGTACTATATTTATCGTTGCGGCATAGAATGACCTGTGATAACACAAATGGTGTCACTGTCCAGAAGTCACTTTTCCATAAACGTAACTGGGAGGCAAAGCTGTTGTTTTTAGAAGTGAACTTTTCACATTGTTATTGTCCTTTAAACACACACACACTTACTTCAAGAAGAATATATCAGTATTCCTTTGCGGGGTTTTGTCATCGATGTTGCTGTTTCCTCCAGACTAACGGGCAAGGACAAATAACGTGGAAACATTTCAGAAACTCTTCTTAAACACTGATATGGAACTTGACCACTAAGGTGGCATACCTCTCAACTGTTCCTAATTTTCATAGATGCCCCTAATTTAAATTTTAGTTTGTCCTCCATAATCCCTCCTAAAATTGGTAGACTTTGGAGAAAAGGTGGTGAATTACACTTGATAAATAACAACAATAATTACAGTCACATTCTTCTTTTACTTCAGTAAACATATATTAATTCACTTTCTTTTATTTTGTCAGTGACTGAAGTTGAGAGTATTAATATTTTAAAAGTGTCCCTTTTTGCCCTTGATTATTTCTGGAGTTTTCCCTGAATCTTTTGAAATTTGCCCATGACTGGTAGAGAGCTATTTGAAGTGGTGCATTAAGGTGCACCTTTAAAAAATAAAAAGTCAAGAGCAAGACATGGTATTATTAAGTGAATGTAACAATATGTGCTTTTGCCACATAATCATGCATTGTGTAAGTGGCAGGACAAATTTATGAAGCTAAATCAGAAACATACCTGAAGATAAGGAATGACACTGATGTATGGTTCTTGCTGTGGGTCTGGGGAACCATACCACAACAGAAGTTTCAAAGCATGCCTATAACTCCTCTTAATTGCACTCTAAGCACATCTTCTCAATACCCCCAAAAATTATAAAATTACATATTATGTATGTACAAATGGTGTCTACATATTGATTCACCTTCAGTTTTGGTTCTCACTGCAGTGAGTAGTCTTACTGCTTTTTTTCATGTCAAGCAGAGTGCATTCACAATTACTCCAGACTAATGGGCAAAGACAAAATGATGTGCCAATGTTAGCACTACAGAGGAATGATGATTGTATTGCATTTCTGTAACTCATCTTGATTGGTTCAAATGCAAAAGAGCACACACACACACACACACACACACACACACACACACACACACACACACACATGCCTTCTTATAACTTATTTTGAAAGACCTTGTTAAATAACTTCAGATTAATTTTTTCATCTAAGTTCATAGAAATCACAACCTGTGTATTCCAGTATTTTAGACATAATGAAAACTTGTGGCTTTGCAGGAAGAATATGTTAAATGTCAGGAGTAATCACTATTATTAGGAGTATATGCTTTTTTTATCAAAGTGATGCAGTTTTCTTTAACAGTGGTTGAACCTGTTCTTCACACTGTGCCCATTGTTAAACAGGTTGAGCCCAGTTTTATACTATATGGTATAACTGATTATGAACATCTGAACTTGGCTCACCTTTATCTTACAGTGTATCTTGCAGTAATGAGATACTGCTTTCAAAATTGCTTCTTAGTCCTCAGTATGTAACTGAAGCTGAAAAAGTGAGTGAGACGTAAAAAGAAAAAGTGTACTGGAAAAAGTGTTTATTAACTATACTACTTTACAGAATTAACTATATATATATATATATATATATATATGTTTGTTTTCTTGTATTGTAGAAACTAATGTGCAACTCTAACAAAAGTCAAACAAAATTATGTATGTTATGTATGATACTTCTGGGTAGATAAGCATCTCACTCTGTTTATATAGAGCATAAGAAACGGTGTTATTACTGATATGTGAAAGAAATGGATGCAGCGTATATTCATCTGATCTTAAAAAGTCACTTTTGGGTCATAGTGCTCACAATTAAACCTGAAACAAATAGGAATACATTTGGTCACATATTATGCAGTCTGAAAGATGTGCTGTGCATACTACATCTAGCATTGAAAACTCATGCTTGATTCATGGCACTAAACCAAAACGCTTTATTTTTATTTTTTTTAGAATTAGGAGAATATATTTTGTGTGAGTTGTATAACAATATGATTTAAAACTGACTGTATGTTTGCTTATGTGGTTGTATATGTATACAATACACATTTGTGAGTATATGTGTCAACTGCTATGAGCCAAGCTTGGTATTATGATTTTTATCAACAGAACTAGCTTTCATATCTCTAGATTTTCTGATTTCCATCATTAAGTTAGACCTGTTTAAAAGTGCATGTATTATGAAACATTTGAACTAAACCTATACAAATGTTTATTATCATTCACTGTATGGGGTATAATGAATGACAACCCTCTTTTCAAGAAAATTATGAAAACAATACTATTTCTAACCTTTTACTAAAAGTTTTAAAGGTCAATGCTATGATATTTAATGCTCAGAGGTTGACAAGTATGTGTATGAGTGTGCATTTTATGTATAACTACATATACAGTTTCACATATTTACACACACGTACACCTCTTAGGTTCACAGATGAGTACTAGGCTAACTGCCCTTGTGGGCCATCTTAAGCCTAGCCAATTACCCCATGTGAGAATCAAATCCTGCTCCTTGTGTTTGCAAGGTAAACACTTTAACCATTATGCTATTAAAACAATACTCTTTCTAATCTTCTACTAAAAGTTTTAAAGGCCAGTACTATGATATTTAGTGCTCAGAGGTTGACAAGTATGTGTATGAGTGTGTATTTTATGTATAACTACATATACAGTTTCACTTATTTACACACATGTGCATATGCACACACATACACCACTTATAGGTTCATAGGTTAGTACTAGGCTTACTGCCCTTGTGGGCCATTTTAAGCCTAGCCAGTTACCCCATGTGAGAATCAAATCCTGCACCTTGTATTTGCAAGGCAAACACTTTAACCATTATGCTAACCTCCCACCCAAAAGGGATGCGCCCTACAAGGGACTCAAACTCACAACGCTGAGATTAAGAGTCTCCTGCTCAACCAACTGAGCTAGCCAGGCTGCTTAACCCCTGAACTTTGCAAGTCATAGTTCTGGCCTTTAAAAATTACACACTTGCACATACTTCTTAATCTCTGAGCATTAAGAAGTCCTATAATGGTGTTTAAAAATGACAGCAGAGGGTCAGAAAGAGTCAGAATTCTCACATATTTTTTTTTTTGGAATAGGTCTTCAGCTACTGCATCCCATGTAGTTCTCGGATAATACAACATAGTTACTATGGATGTGTCATCATGCTATCCATATAATTCCAGGTTACTTATACTGACAGTGCACCTTTTTCTACATTCACTGCTCTATGAACCATGTCTAATGTTTTTCAGTATTTAAGTGAAAATTTGAAACTATAGACATGTCAAGGAAATTATGTTTATTAGTGTCATGGTTATGAATCAATGCAGTAAGGATTATTAAAAATGTGTAGAGTTCTCAAAGCTATATTGCAAGAGAGACCGTAAAAGTAGTAACCATTTTCAGTCACAGTTTTTCTATATTCATGCATAATTGATAAACATATGTACATGGAGCTCTGTAGCTGATTGTGTGAGATTTTATTATCACATGAGCATAGGATAATATTCCTGTTCTTGATGGATTAGTAAATTGGAACTTGGCTTTGCCACAGTTACTGTGGTTTGGTCATGAAACTCAGGGAAGATGAAAAAGATAAGTTTTATGTTTGTTTTATGCATTTTCCCTTTATTTCAAGTCTTTATCACCTCAAAGTTAGTACATATGGAGACTAGGTTGTGGGGGCAGAGCCCCACATCATAAGATGCAGGGGGGTTGCCATCTATAAAAAGTATTTTTGTAGTGTTTGGATTTTATTTCCTGACAGTTATTTGTGATTGTGATTACTTGTGTTAGATGTTTTAGCTGTTATTAACCAAAATAATCAAACATTTTTTGATGGCTACATGACCAATGTATAATGCAGGGGCTCTGTCTCCACAATCCTCGGTCTCTATAAATAAAAACGTTTAGGATACACAGACTCAAAGAAAATGTAGAATATGAGGTTCACAATCCTAGTTGTTTGTAAATACTAACCTTTAGGATTCACAGACTCAGAGTAAAAGGAAAAAAGCGAGTTTAATGTTAGGCTTACACATTTTCCTGCTTTTCTAAATCCCAAAATCTAAACAGAAACCACAGCATTCGCTGCAAACCAAGTTATAATGTACTAACATGTCAACAATAAAGACATAATCTATTTGTATGATTTTTGTGAGAAATAAAAATGCCACACAATCAACTGTAGTATTCCTCTACACATATGTATATCAATACAGATGTATGAATGCAGAAAAAGTGTGGTCGGAAACTAATATTACCCTTGCATTCTTTCTTATGTTGAAACTTTGAGAATTCTGTCCATCTTTAACAATCCTTGTTGCATTGGTTTGTGGTGGACCTATTATTTACTATGAAAAATATACGCTGTCCATTTTTAATGATCCTTGTTGCAGTGGTTCTTTGCATGCCTGTAATTTACTAAGAGTAAATATTCCACTTTGCTTAATGTGTATATATATCTAAAATTATATTTAAATATAATTATTATGAGTAAATATTTTTCTTTTGTTAATATGTGTATATACCCAAAATTTAAAGGTATAATTAAGCAAAAGATGTTAAGTGCGGTTAATTTAGACATGAAGGTGGAAAAGGGTATTATGTCAGTATGAGTAGCCAGGCATTACATGGTTAGTGGGATGACAATACCATAATAATTCTGTATGATGTGAAAATTGTATATACAGTACAAACTAGTATTATTCTGAGGCTGAGTCTTTCTGATTGTATTTATTTTTGTGATGGTGATGGTGGTGTTGGTGATGAGTATTTCTTTGTTTAGCTTAGACACAGACGAATCCTGGATTCCTTGGTCATCCTTGACTTGCAAAATATTCACTTTTTTCTCCATCACTTTGGTTCACATAATATTTTATATAATTTTTTTCTCCATCACTTTGGTTCACATAATATTTTATATGACTGTCTTGAAAGTTATGTAAGCTTAACTCACTTTATTTTATTTTATCTGTTCACCCTTTGTTGACCGGGTTAGTCCCACTAGACGAATGGCTTCTTTGCAGGGGAGACCAGTATTGGTATTCATGCTGACAAGGGGATATTTGGTCTTGGCACCGGGAAATTTCCCCTACTCTTTTTGGTAAGTGCTGTGAGATCTTTTACATCCATCTGGGCTACCATCAACTCAGCAGATGGGGCCCCAGTTTAACATCTTATCTGAAGGATGACACACCATGGAGTGTAGTACCCCACTTATGCTGAACTGCAGTGCCAGTATTGGGAAATTAATCCAACCAAGTGGTGTGAGAATAGAACCAACAGCCTTTACATTTTACTATTAATTACTTAATTTTATGTGACTGGTTATGCATATTTGTAGTTTACTAGTGATACATATTCAGATCTGCAGTTAATTTCCAGGGATGCAAGATAGTATATCTAAAGCAGGTCATTCTCAACAATAACACAAGTTTTAGCTGTTTGCTTCTTGGAAACTGCTGTTGCATGGTGCAGGAGGGGATGCAGTGTGCTTTAAAACTTGAGATATAAAAAAATCAGCATTAGGTGAGTGCCAGCACCACACCATGTTATCAATGTAAGTGCATGTAAAATGCCAAAACAAGGAATAATAACACGTTGTTATTTAGGTAAAAAACAGTATCTGACAAATTAGGTACCTTTCAAGTAAAATATGTTATTTTTCAAGAAGTATGTAGAGAAAATATATCTTCAGTAATTATTTAAATCAAAATGCCTTATTGGCCATGATTACAGATTGAGTTAAGTTATACTCTTGAATTTTAAGTGAAATTTCTACATGCATAAAACCTTAAGTATCTGCATGCCACAACTGCACAAGCTTAGAAATGCAATATATAATGCAGTATTGGAATTTCTTGTAGGTCAGCAAAAACTAGCGCTAAGAGAATGTTTATGTTATATAATACACATGCAGTGTATGATATGTTTCATTGTTGGGGATTCATGTCAATAATTACTTTTTTGTTAGAGTGGTTACTCATTACAGAGTTCATGATCTGTGGCAAGTACATTAAATGAAATGTTGTTTCAGAACATGGAAGGTAGACATGTGATATATTGCTGCAGCAGTGACCCTGATGTTAATAGTATGATATTGCCATTGTTATACAGATGACCAAGCACTAACAAATCCATAGTCTTACTTAATGAGAGGTGAGGAGACATACAAAGTCATTCAGAAATATATACACAAAGTAAAGCTGCCATCAGCTTGCATAGATTATGCTTTGAATATAGGCCATGTTGTTGTTTATACAGAAAAAAAAAATCAAAATTTCAGGCTCCAAAAAATTGCTTCAGAAATTTTATTTTCTGTAGCTTAAATTAAGCTCAACATGTCTCTCAAGTCCTTTATCAGTAAACCTTTAAAATAACACAAAAGAAGGAAGGTGATTGGATACTCAGACATTAGAAAGAAGGTGATAAAGACATGTAATAGCCGAGGAGCAGCAGTCATGATCTGAAATATGGCTGAGTGGGTCTACCTCATAACATTGAAATTTCATAATGGTGAATTTCATAACACTGAGACCATGACATCGAAAATTCAAAACACAGAAAACCCAAAACATTGAAAACTCAGAACATTGAAAGTGTGCTTCATAACATTGAAAACTACATTGCACAAGTAAATAAGATCCCCCTCCACCTACAACACCACCTAACTGACAAACACACTTTCTACTACGTTTCTGCAGGCGGGCAAGCCCCTCTGCATCCCCCATGTCGGGGGGTGGTTCTGCCCCCCACCCCCCCATAAATTAAATATATGAACTCCAAGATCGCACTACAGTGGGAACAGTTATTTTCTTAACCTCAGTGTATAAAAACAAAATGAAAACTCCAGCAAAGCTAGAACTTCCACTGAATAACTCCCCAAACCTCTTGTATCAGGGGCATATGGGATATATGCAAATGATCCTTATGAACATCAGGTGTTTCAGCTAATTGGTGATTATGAATGTCCATGACTTGTTTCATCATTTTAATGGACAAAGCCAAACCCCACTAGCTGTGTATATGCATATTTCGGCATCGTTATGACCTCATCAGCACAGCACAAGCAGAGTGTTTGGCTAAGCATTAGAAACACAGAACTGTTATACCCAGCTGATGTCCATTATCATTAGGGTCACTGCAAAAATATCCCAAACAACAAACTAAAACTATGAGTGAGAAGGTCACTGAAAAACCAATCAGTAAAAACAAAATGAAAATGCCAGCAAAGCTGGAACTTCCACCGAGTGACCTCCCAAACCTCTTGCATCAGAGGCACATGGGATATATGCACATTATTCTTATGAACATCAGGTGTTTCAGCTAATTGGTGATTCTGAATGCGCATGAGTTTTTCATCATTTTAATGGACAATTTCAGACCAATAGAGTCAAACCCCACTAGCTGTGGATATGCATATTTCGGCCTTGTTATGACCTCATCAGCACAGCACAAGCAGAGTGTTTGACTAAGCATTAGAAACACAGGACTGTTATACCCAGCTAATGTCCATTATCATTAGGGTCACTGCAACAATATCCCAAACAACAAACTAAAACAATCAGTAAAAACAAAATGAAAACTCCAGCAAAGCTGGAACTTCCACTTAGTGAACTCCCAAACCTGTTGTAACAGAGGCACATGGGATATATGCAAATGATCCTTATGAACATCAGGTGGTTCAGCTAATTGGCAGTTCTGAATGCCCATGACTTGTTTCATCATTTTAATAGACAATTTCAGGCCAATAAAGCCAAACCCCACTAGCTGTGGATATGCATATTTCGGCCTTTGTATAGTAATTGCGATACAGTAAGGTTAGTTAATTAACTTTTTTCCACTGTAGAGCAATCTTGGAGTTGGTATATTTAATTTATGGGGGGTGTGGGGAGTGCAGAGGGTCTTGCCCCCCTGCAGAAATGTAGTAGAAAGTGTGTTTGTTAGTTAGGTGTCGTTATAGGTGGAGCGGATATTATTTTCATATGCATTGTAGTTTTCAATGCTATGAAGCACACATTTAATGTTCTGAGTATTCAATGCTTTGGGTTTTCAGTGTTTTGGGATTTAGATGTTTTGGTCTCAATGTTATGAAATTCAGCTTTATGAAATTTCAGTCTTATGAAATAGAGCTGGCTGAGTAGTATTCTATGTAGGGCAAGAATATCTGGTTTACTATCAATTTGTCGATCGCAACTTGTGCGATTTACAAAATGTCGAGGGAGCTGTATGTTGACTCCAAACATTGACACAAAAAATGTCGGAACTTACATCGGCGAATGCAATACATCATTCGCTGTTGTGAATTCTGACATTCCAAGCCAGATCGCACTATAGTGGGGATCGGGAAATGTACCCTTACCCTCACTGTAGTGCGATCTCGGAGTTTGTATATATAAGTATGGGGGGTGCAGAGGGGCTTGCCCCCTGCAAACATGTAATGTAGTGTGGCAACCTTGACAGGCAGACAGTCTGGGAGTCTGCTTCTTGTTCAAAAATGTCAATATCGACATTTTCGGACATCTGGTTCAACATTTACATTAGTCGATGTGCAAACCGACATTTCGGTTCAACAACATGACTATTCAACTGTGTTACAGTCGACAAATTGATAATAAACCGAATATCTATTTATCTGTCTAGCTCTCTATCTGTCTATGTATCTGTTTGTTAACAGTGTTAGTCCTCCTGGGCAGTGGTCTCTTTTCAGGGGGAGGATTGAAGTGTTATTCATATTGCACAGGGTAAATTTGGCTAGGACACTGGAATAATTTGTCTACTCACTTCTTCTTAGCAGCAGGCCATGTTTGTAGTATAGTGAAAGAGTGATTGGGTGATTCTGAAGAGGTTGTGGTGGACAGAGGAGATCCAGGTTCAGTGTTGTCTGAATAGGCTTTAGCTACACAGGATATGTTGTTTTTGGATGTATTGCCATCTCCTTCTATGACTCAATAAGAAAGATCATGAGGGACAGTTGTGCAGAAAATCCAAATTATATATGTTTTTGTGGAGCTTACCTCGCAAATGAGGTAGTCATAACAAAGTTCTAAACCAATTCATGAGGTTATAAAGGTAAATAGTTCATCTGCTTCTTCAGGGAAACCTTTCAGTGTTTTCTGTGGTTGTTGGGAACCAGATAAGAGTATCAGTTTCAGAACGTCCTGTGTCTTTCTTAGATTTGGTGCAATAATAGTGAATTGTAGGCAGTAAGGGCCATGGAAACTATCACATTGGATCAATAGAGTTTTCTTCTCCATTTTCATTGATTAAAACCAGGACAGCTATGGAGAAGTATGATTTTTGGTAATCTGTTATTGTTCAGTCAGAATCTATAAGTCTAAGCATTACAGAATTTTCCACTGAACCTCTTTATGATATTAGTTTTGAAACAGAAGAAGCACATCAGAAAATGTTTTGGCTTTTAATAAATAACAAGCAACAGCATCATGGTCTGACTTGTTTGTGTTTATTATTGAGACGTGAATCAGTACTGCAAGATTCAAATATGGTGGTCATCAGGATGTACAAAGTATTGTGCTCTGAAACACACATTAACTAAAGTGATGGACAGATTGGGACTTTGAATGGGGGAGTGGGAAAGATTCATAGAATTAATTTTTTATAAAGGTCATTTGGTGCACTTGAACCATATGTCCGTGTGTGTGTGTGTGTGTGTGTGTGTGTGTGTGTGTGTGTGTGTGTGTATGTATCTGTATATATAGTATATATGTGTATTGTCGAGGTAAATAGGGGGCTATTAGATATGCTGGCCAGACAAAAAGGGTTTCCATTGTAGGGAATTTGGGCATTTAAGAAGTACTGCCCACAATGTGTGTGACAAATATGGGACATGAGTCATGGTAATCTGTGATGAGATAAGTGTTCTAAGTATGGTAGCAAAGAAAACATCTTGGTGGACTGTCCAGGTCAGAGTAAGGTGATGGTAGAGTCAGCAATGGTAATGTTTTGGGAAAAGTACTGGTTCTGTCTCAGATATCAAATATGGAGGTTCTTTCTGGGATTTGGCTTCCCAGCGTCTGGATATGGGAGAGGGCCCAGGGTAGGATATTAGGAATGAAACTGGATTTTCTGTTTTGTGTTCCATAGATAAGGATGAAAGTTCAGGTAATTTAGTACAGCCTAAGGTGTAACATATATCTCAGAAAACTAAGTGACAATGAAGGTTAAGGATAGACCATATGTATTAAAAAACAAAGGTTCCATCTCTTAAGTATCGATAGTTTAGTTTCAAGTAGTTGGTGCAGTATTGCTTTTTGGTTGAAAAAAAAACAGTTTACTTATGTGTATTTCCATCAAAATATACTAACTGTAGTAAAAAATTAAAAAAAAAAAGATCTTTTAAATGTAGCTGCTTTAGACAACGAGAGGTTGGTTATATATTTAGGAGGACTAGGGTTTTGGACCTTGAACCCAGATTCTTGTTCCATGATAGTTATTGTTTTTGAAGATATCGCTGTGTAAGTGATAATATGGTATTGTTAAATTTCGGGAGGAACTTTGTCATGGATATGCAATATAAACATTTGAGTTTTGTCTTATTAATATTTAGACTTGTACCATATCATCTTTGAGGGAGGATTTTTGGGAATAGGTTTTGCGTTGGTTATGTAAATCATTCTGATTGCCTTGGGGGAAATTTTAATATGTTTGGCAAAAATAATTAAAAAAAATTCAGAATTTTGAGGACCTAAACTGTCGGTATTGTAAATAGATCAATTTCAGTAAATGTTTAGAGGTCCTCAGGGTTACTTATTTTCTAAAGAAGATTTGTGAAATTGAATGGATATTTTTCAAATCTTACATTTTTTGTGGGTGTAGGCAGATTAGCTTTTATGGTATTTTCACGTAATAAAGCTTTGCATGTAGATTAGAGATATGGGCTTGTTTGAGATGGTATGGAGGGGATGTTCTAAGTTGTTTCCAGACTGTCTGAGACATGAAAAGAGTTGTTTTTTGTTTTTAACAAGGGTAAGATAGGATAATTTTGATCTTAGTTTACCATACCCTTATTGGTCTTTACAGTGGGACTGATTAAAAAAGTAATTGGAATCTGGACTGGTGATATAGCTGGAAAAAGCCCTGACTATAGCCCAGGTGACTCAGGTTCAATTAGCAGCATTGGAGCTTGACAGTGTAGGCAGGAGGGTGAATGTATCCATCCTGGAGGGCAAGATTATGGCCCCAGCCATCTCATGCCACTCCTTTGCTGGCATGACTTTTGATGGAGAGTACAGGTATGTCAGAATGTGAGGAGCTGTGCAGGGAGGAAGTGGACTGAAGATGGTAATGTCAACCCTTTTTGGTACATATGGAGGATCACACATGTGCATACAAAAGGGCAACACTGTGGTTATACAAGTTCTCATGTTACCACAGAAGGAAGAGTTAGGGAATTCCTAAAAAAAAATACCCTCATAACTGGATGCCACTGAGAACACAACCAAAATACATGTCTACCAGTATGATGGCTCTCCCCAGACAACTCTCATCCCACTGGATCTAGGGAGTCCCCTCTGCTAGGGAATGAACTGGTGCCCAGTAAGGGGAGGCTTGATGGTCAGCAGGCAGATGAGGAACTACTAGTTCCAAAATGTAGGTGGAGTATAGGCAGAGGGAGAATGTACTTTTGGGAGGGGAATGGAAACAACATATTGCTTTTGTAAGAGAATTTCATGTAAAGAATATTAGTCAATAGACAGCCAAATGTATTTGAATAGTGTAAAGAGAATTAATCAGTGGCAGTAGAGTATGGGAATAAGAGACAAAGTATTTTGCTGTTTGCTTTATTGAGGGAAGTTAGTTAAGAGAATGGAGGCATTTTTTATTTAAAAGGGGAAATTATTAACACATTGGTCAAATGAATTAGATTTTTTATCTTATACAATAACTTGTACAGTCAGGTATATTGCAGATTAGAAAGGGAGGTGGTAACAGTTACTTAGTATATGGAGTGGCATGGAGTCAGATAAACCCTTTTCTGTAATGGAATTAAAATTGACTTTATGAGCAGTATCTATTTTTTCTTCTATGGCCTTCCTTTTGAATTGTATGTATTTTGAGGTACAAAAGTTAGGGCATTTTGTTCAAGGTTTTAATTAGTGGTATGGGGTACAATTATTGGGGAAGAGCTGTTTAGTTATTCAACTTTGTTGAATTTAATATGGAAAAACAATGACTAAATAATTTGGATAACTGGAGACCTAGTGTGCTTTTAAAGTGTGAGTATACATTAGTGATTCTGATAGCACAGATGAGATTAAAAGCACAGATCAAAAATATTTTATTGTCTTATGTTTTTAGATTGACAGAAATGGGTGTTGTGAATTCAGTAAATTGGATTTAAAAATATTTCAGGCAGTTCTTTCTTAGGTAATAAATTAGGGCATTTATAGAATGTTGATTTGCACAAAAAAAAGTCTTCTGATAGTGTGCATTGTGATAATGCGATTTCAGTATTGTCTGATATTGGTTTCGACCAGAAGTTTTGTGCATTGATAAGTAGGGTGTATGAGAGAGCAAAACTTATGGCAGTGGTTAATAGTCATTTTGGTAAGTCTGTAGCTATGAAGAAAAGGGTACCTCAGGGATGTCCCCTTAACCTTTTTATTGTTTGGGTTATGTATTTTAGTTGTGGTTTTGACATTTAAACAGGAAATATATTTTTGTATTTGGGTAATTTTCCTTTTAGTTTGTCATACACTGATGATACTGTTTGTATGGTGAAATAGATGGGGAGAGTGCTATTCACATGTTTTTTTTTCATTTAAAAATAAATCTAAAGATGTGTAGAAGTTTTGATTTTGAGGAAATTTTTGTGGAGATTCTATTTAGTAAATTATATATATTATACATGTTATATACATTTTAATAAATTATAATATATTGCGTGTGCAGTGTAACATATATATTTATGCAAATGTGAGTTATTATATTAAAGAAATATCACAAGTATAGTTGTTTTGACAATCATGGTTAATCAAGTAGTTGCAGCCACATGACATATCACTGGATGGATACATTAATTATAGGTTCCTTATTTCTCATTATTTTGCTGTCTGCAGTCTTTTCATTTTATATCTACTTTATTGCAGTCATCATGTTTGTACACCCAACTTACATCCTCTCCCATTGTCTAACTACAAACTATTAACTTTCCTACCAGATTATACCTCCGAAGGTAATATTTCCTTCCCTTCTTCCCTAGTATCTCTCATGAATATATTCAGCCCTAGGGATTGTTTCTGCATCTTCTGTTATCTAATTTCCCAAGTATTTGTATATTGAGATAGTTAATATTACTAATGTGAAACCTTTATTATGTCACATTTTGTTTATGTCTCTTGATTTCTAACATTTATCACTTTATGTTGATATATATGTCTGTTGTGCTGTATCATTTATTTAAGGCTTTTACACTTTCTGACTTTCTGGTATTGCCTTGTGGCCTGGGTCTTGCCTGAAAAGGGTCTTCAGGCCAGTGAACTTACCTAATTAACAAGGTTATGAAAATATTAATAAAATGTACAGTAAGATTTGAAGTGTTGGGGGGGGGGTGAGGATTACTTTTGGAGGTATGACCCAGTTGTGTAGGCAGTGGGAATCAGTTTTAGAGAAGATGAAAAATGCTATCTTATCTTGAAAGGATAGACTTTTTTTGATAAAGTTGCTGTGGTTAATGTATTGTTTTGAGTTTAGATAATTATGTGGCAGATGTTTTTCTTTTACCAGAAATGATGGAACTTAGTTTGATGTTTCTTTTTGGGGAGATTTGGATTAATTAATTAAATCCTGTTAAATGTGGGGTTAAGTGATCCAAGTACCTGGTGTGGGCACTTTTTTTGGATGCTTTTTTCTTTTGAAAACATTTCTCAAATGTGTGCTGAAATAAGACATTTCTATACATGTAAATATGCCAAAAGGAAAATTTTGTTTTTATTTTATTTATTCTGGTTTTATTCTATGTGACAAACTAAATATACCTCTACTCATCAAGTTGCACTGTTTTGTTTCCTACCAGAGTAATGGTTGAGAAGACAGTGTATATGCTGCAGTGAGCACTTCTGTTTTAAGACCTCCAGGTGCAATTGTGGAAAATGTTATGACTGTTTCTGTTTTCAGAACTGAAGAAATGGTTGCTGATATTGTGGTCATATCACTAGGATTCAAAACTGAATTCTCAGTGACTCAGAGTTATTGAAAAAATGGCGCTACAGATGTACATTAAGACAGCGACAACAATTAGGATCATATCATGGAAAGATCTACCTAACAATTTTCCCTTCACCTTTTACTTTGTTTGGCAGTCAGGATCTGTTACAGTCACAAACTGCAAATGCTGCTTATTGTTTCCTAATGCGCAATCAAGCCTCCTGTTTGTACTGCTCCTAATACTGTTCAATTTGGTACTGAAGATGCAACATTCATGTCTTATGCTGGTATTAGTGGTTCAAAACAGTTTTTCAGGACACTTCAGTGCTTTAAGTGGACTGCCAACATCAGTGTGCTGTGGTGAAACTGTTCTCCAAAGAAGTAGCTGTTATTGATAGAGCTTTTGTTTTGGATTCTGTAATTAAATTGTTTGTATTTTGCTCAGATAATATTACATGTCTTATTCACTTTGGCATAAAATTTTTCCTGGATGTTTCATTTGTGTCATCGCATCTTGTTGACAAGTGTCTTGATACGTCCAACTCCGAGACAGACTGTATCATCTTTGAATGACTGAGATTTTGGATATTGCTAGAAACAAAAAATGACATCTGTTATTGTATTTTTACACAGATGATTTGGAACAAGAGGATTTGTACTTCTTGGAGGTGTGGTTTGTGAACATGTTGGAATTCTACAAATGAAGGCTTTATGGACTTGGGAGATGGGAAACTTGGGTTAAAATGAAAGTACATGGCAAAGAGTTTGTATGCTTAGTTAGTGCTCCTAGCCATACATGAATTTAAAAGTACATTGTGGTATTCTATGCAGCTCAAATCCTGTTTTACTCTTGGAGAGTCATAGTCATTTGATACAAGGTTATCATAAATGTGTGTGAGCAATGGAGGGAGCAGAAAAAAGAAGTTATGTACCTACCATAACGTTCCATGCTTGTTGTCCTTCATCTCGCCTTCCTTCTTGCTGGTTGGGAGGATCGGCTCCGACTCAGCCAATTTACTATAGCTTGAGAGCTTTCACTGGCTTGAGGCTAACCCCTATCCCAACATGCCTAGCCGTAGCTACCCAGATCTCATTTGTAATAGCCCACACTAGACATACATAGCAAAAAACAAATTCTACTAAGCTCTTAAGCATTTAAGATAGGAAGGAAAAAGGAAAAACAAGGCATGGTTAACTAACCTGGTATGTCAGCAGGAAACTCAGCCAGTGTAACCAATAAAGGAACTCCTCTCAAACCTCCAGGAAAGGGGAAGGAGGGGGGAACGCAAGAAGGAAGGTGAGATGAAGGACAACAAACATGGAACATTATGGTATGTACATAACTTCTTTATGTTGTCCCATCTTGCCTTCGTTCTTGCTGGTTGTGACCGTGTCCCCAGCACCTGGTTTTTGGGTGGCTCACTGGAACAGACTCTTCAGGACCGTGGAATCAAAAGATGCCCTATTCCGGGAGACCACATCCACTTTGTAATGAGTGATAAAGGTATGAGGGTTTGCCCATGCTGCTGCAGCACAGATTGAATCTAAAGGCAATTTGACTTGGAAGGCAACAGAGGTGGCTAAGGCCCTGGTTGAGTGTCCTCTGGGCCTCCCTGGAAGTGTCTTTTTAAGCAAATCATAAGAATAACTGATTGTGTCTGACAGCCATTTTGATAAGGTCATTTCCGAAACTGGAGAACCTTGTTTATTGTCAGCAAAGGATACAAACAATTGGTCTGATTTTCTAAGGTCTTTGGTCCTCTGTAAATAAAAGCATAGTTGTCTATGAACATCCAGAGTCTATACTCTGCCTTGTTGCCGTAACTGGGAAAGAATACAGGAAGCTCAATGGACTGATTTAAATTATACTCTGAGCATACTTTTGGCAAGAAGGAAGGATTGGTTCTAAGAGAGACTCTATCTTTGTGAAAAATGAGATACGGCGGGCGAATAGATAAAGCATGTAATTCAGAAACCCATCTAGCTGAGGTGATAGCAACCAAGAAAAGGGTTTTTCAAGATAGAAATTTCAGGGGGCAAGATGCTGCTGGTTCAAAAGGTGGAAGAACCAGAGAAGCTAAAACCAAGTTTAGGTCCCAGGGGGGTTCTCTTACTGGGGGTCGTAAAAGAGTTGTACCTCGTAAGAATGCTCTGTACAACTTATGGGACATGATGTTAGAACCCAGGTCTCCTACATGAAAATTGGAGATGGCAGCTAACTGGACCATAATAGTGGCTGCAGCTGCCCCACTTTCAAAGGTTTCAGCCAGAAAATCAAGAATCTTTTGAACAGGAGCAGTGAAGGGATCAATGTCATTATTCCTTGTCAAATAAGAGAACCTCTTCCATTTGCTAGTGTAAATCCTCCTAGTAGTGGGCTTGTGAGAGGACACTAGGATGTGTTGCACAGCCAGGGAAATGTTTGGGAGCCTGGCTAAGACTGGAAGTGGTGGAACCAAACAGTCAGCTTGAGAGTTTGGAGGTAAGGATAAAGCCCACCCAACTGATGCAGCAGGAGGTCTGAAACTGTGTCCACTATACAAGGCTCCAGTTGAAGATGATGGCGAAGAAACGGGAACCATATCTGATGAGGCCAGTAAAGAGCAATGAGGATGAGTTTGCATCCCAGCGACTTTGCTTTCTGAAGTACCTTTGAAATTAGAGGGAAAGGTGGAAAAGCATAGAGTAGTCCCAGAGGCCTATCATGAACAAGTGCATCCCTGGGTGACCATCGCGGAGAGGGTCAAGGGCAAAGTAGCTGCTGCATTTGTTGTTGAGGGGAGTGGCAAAAAGATTGCAGCATGGCTGGCTCCATTTGCGATAAATCAAGTCCGCAACTTCTTGCTTCAGGGACCACTCCTGACGCATGAGGATAGCCCTGCTGAGTCTGTCCGCTATCACGTTGGATTTTCTGGGAATGTGTGTCGCAATCAGAAAATGTTGGGAATACATCGCCCATTGCCATACTCAAAGTGCCTCCCGACACAAGGGGTAAGATCTGGTCCTGCCCTGCTTGTTGATGTACCATACCACTGACATATTGTCTGTCTGAATTGCAATGGTCCATGTAGGTAGGGAGTCTTGAAGTGCTTGCAATGCCAGAAGCACCGCTCTCATCTCTAGAACATTGATGTGTAAATGGTACCATGAGGTTGCCACATTCCTTGGATGGTCTTTCCCAGATAATGCCCCTCCCCACCCTATCTGGGAGGCGTCCGTGGTCACTGTGGCTACAGGATAGGGGTCTAGAAAGGGTCTGCCCAGAGTCACCTGGGGGAGACAAGCCACCATACTAAGTCCTTTTTGCAAATTTCCATGATCAAAATCATGTATGACATTGGTAAATCCTGGAAAGACCACTGAACTAAAAGAAGCCACTGAAGAATCCGCATCAGCCATTGAGCCCAAGACTTGTAAAACTTCTCTTGCCTGAACTCTCATCTTTTTTATGAGAAATAAAACTTGCTGACGAATGGTTGACACCCTGTCTTCAGGCAGTTTTGCTGTCATGCGTCTTGTATCTAAGTCTGCCCCTATAAAGGTAATAGACTGACAAGGCACTAAGGCAGACTTTTCATAGTTTATGGTGATGCCTAACTGGGAACAAGTTTGGATTGTGTAGTCCTGTGCTTTGATAAGTTGATGCTTGGTGGTAGCAGTGAGGAGCCAGTCATCTAGATATGAAAACACCTGGAATCCTAGATGCCTCAGGTGAGCCGTGTCCACTGCCATACACTTGGTGAACACCCTGGGGGCTCTGAACTAATAATGACTGGCTCCCATCCAGAAGCGTAGGAATCTCCTGGATTGCCTGTCCATTTTTATGTGGTAGTATGCATCCTGGAGATCTATGGAGCACATCCAATTGTCCTGACCCAAGAAGATAAGAATGGATTGCAGTGTTACCATCCAGAACTTCATCTTATTTACCGATTTGTTTAGCTAACTGAGATCCAAAATGGGTCTCCAGTCCCCTGTCTTATTTGGAACTAAAAAGAAGCTTGAGTAAGTTCCGGATCCGATTTGGTCTGCGGGGACTTCTTGAATGGCTCTTTTTTTCTAGCAATCTTTGAACCTCTAGGATTGCGTGATCCCAAAGACTGGGTGGAACATCTGGGATAGAAAGTTTTTCTTTTGAGGGGGGTAACTGAGAAAAAGGAATTTTGTAACTCCTGGATATTATCAACAGTACCCATGTTTCTCTTGTGATAGTTTGCCAGGCTGCTGGGTACAGTGATAGTCTGCCCCCGACTGCCTCCAGAGGTGGACAGTCGGGCCTCCATTCAGGAGTGCTGGAAGGGCCTAGCAGAGAACGTATCTCTGTTGCCCTGCTGTTGCGGACCCCATCTGCCGCGAGGGTGGCATCTTCCGTTGTTGTTTCCCCCTCTGCCCCTGGGGGAAAAATCTCCACATGTCAGGCGAAGCTCCCTGGGATTTTCAGAACCACATCTTTCCACTCTTCTGACCTTTACAATAGGGTCTAGATGGAGTGGAAAAATGGACTCCTATGGCAGAGAGAGTCTTGCCATCCTGTCCATACCTGGTTAGAGTCTCTTTTATCTGAGGCCTGAACAAGGACGAGCCATCGAAGGGGGTATTGGTAAATGAAGACTTGAAAGGTTCCGCAAACTGACAAAGGTGCATCCAGGAGTGTTTCTGCAAAGCTACTTCGGTACCTGCTGCCCTACTCGCTCCATCTGCCGCATAAGAACTGAGCCTCATGGAGGAGTTAACCACTGAGGTCAAGGTCGCAAGCTGGGAAGCCGCCCTGTTTGCAACTCTCTCAGCTGTAGGATCTTGCAGTGTATCTCCTAGCTCCTTAAGGAGATCCCTCTGATGTCATGTGAAGTGTGACAAGTAATTCAGTGACCTGAGAGTAAAGGTTGCTGAAGAAACCATACACATTCCATACCTGTCCATTGTACGAGACTCCTTGTTCGGCAGATGGACAGATGAAGTTTCCGCAAGTTCCTTCTTAGTAGCTGCTGCCACCACCATGGCTTCAACAGGGACACCTTTGGAAAGGAAGAACTTATCCTGGGGAGCAGTAATAAATTTATTCGGTCTCCTTGAAAGTGGTTCCATGGTGTCTGGAGCGCTCCACGCCTTTCGACTCACTACAGACAAAAGTGGTTCAAAAGGCAGAGACACCCAAGAGGTGGAGGGTCGAGAATTAAATGCATCCAGGTAGATAGACTCATCCTCAGAAGTGGCTAGGGACTTCCACCCACCCCTCTGTCTAAGGATTTCCAAGATGTCTGAAAAGGGGACATCCTCAGAGGGGGACCGTGGGGACCCTTCCAATTCATCCAAGTCTGTGTCTGAAGTAATAGACTCAGGGGAGTCTAGATGCTTCCTGTTACATCTGTTCTTCCGAGGGACGTCCTCCGAATGTTCGGGGGAGGTTTCAGAAGAGGTGGGGTCACCCAATGGGGCATCCTGGGGCACAGATTCCCTACGCTTGGAGGCAGGAGGAGGGTCAAAGGTAGGCACAGGCACCGAGGGAGAAGGAGCCAATGGAGCCGAGGGTGGAGCAGTCTCAGAAGACAGCATGCTCCTTGTCACCTCAAAGGCACTACTGTCCCAGGTTGAAGGAGCCTCTGGCTCCAAAGAGCCCAGAGATCTCCTGCGAACTGAAAGCGATTGCTCCAAAGCTGATGTGGGAGTCGAGCTCACCTGCACCGAAGCTCCGAGAGGGAGAGCGGGTCGGACAATGGTCTGATGCCACTTCCCCCCTCTGAGCCAGAAAGAGAGCTTCGGCGCCCCAGATCGCTTAATAGACTGAGACATCGAGGAGATGGGAGCAGATGTTGGAACCAATAAAGGAGACATAACCGGAGCTGACGGTTCACCACCACGACTTCCATGCACTCCGGCTCCGAGCTCAAGAGAGTCAGAGGAGGAACTGATGGAGAGGCTGGATGGGCCAAAGGAGCCAATTCCTTATGGGCTGGGCTTGATAGTAATTTAGCATGTGCCTGTAACTTGAGGATCCTATTGACCACTCTCTCCACATTGTGATCCAAAAGCCTGGAGGACCGAGAGGAGTGTGGAGAGGAGTGTGAAGAGGATTGGTGAGTGCCTGCTCCAGGTTGCAGCAAAGGAGATTGTGGAGCAGGGCATACCAGCTCCAAAGAAGGAGACCTTGTTCTCTTATGGGTCCGAACTGGCTCAGAGTACACAGATGGAGCCATCAGAGACTTAGCTTTGTCAGAGCCAACTCTGGGAGCCAACAGAGCCAAAGGTTTTTCAGTGGATTTTGTCTGTTCTGAACTCAGAACCAATGGGTTAGTGTGTTTTTCGGACACTTTAGCTGACTGAGGACCCTGAGACGAAGAATCTTGAGGGTTCTTCAGAAGGCCATGCAAAATTAACTTATTTTTTCTCTCCTACAGGACTCTGGAACTGAAACCATGACAGATCAAGCATGTGTCCTGCAGGTGAACAGCTTCTAAACAATATACACAACTCGTATGCCCGTCTGTAAGGGGCATTTTTTGGCAACACGAGTCGCATTTTTTGAACCCAGAGGGTTTCGACTCTTTGGACATAGTGGATAATTGACAGAAAAAATTTTCCACAGTACTTAAAAAAAAAACAAAGTTATAAGCTAACAACACACAACAACTAACTACAACAATGCTGTAACAGCTAGCCCAAACAACAGAAAAGGAAAAACTTTTTTTTTAAAGGGAAAAAGAAAAAGGAGGAGAGCCTCTAACTTAAATGGCTATCCCAGAAAGGGTGGGGAAAAAGAAGAATATCCCTCTAATTTAAACGGGCACGCAGGGGAAAGCAAGGCCTGAGGAGAAAATGACGGCCAAAAACACCCACAACAAGAAGAGGAAGGGGTCATTAGACTAACAGGGGATAGTATACACTCTGAGTTAATACAACAACAAAACCTTGAGAAGGATAACAACAAAGTGAAAAAAAGCACAAAGTACTTAGCCTGAGCCAGTAGTCACAATCTCGATGCTGCAAGCAGCAAATGAGATCTGGGTAGCTATCGCTAGGCATGTTGGGATAGGGGCTAGCCTCGATCCAGTAACAGCTCTCAAGCTATAGTAAATTGGCTGAGTCGGAGCCGAGGATCGTCTCCGAACCCAACCAGCAGGAACAAAGGCGAGATGGAACAACATAACATCATATGAATTTGAAATGGACTTGATTTTCATTATTGCAAGTGTATGTCACCCATTTGGATTGACTAGCACACTATCAGTGCTCTGTTACAAGAAAATAACCCTTGTTCCAGAGCAGCCAAAGAGGATGGAAGGGTTCTACATCTTTTATTGCTTTTCCTTCAGAAAAGTGGACACTTGTTAATGTAACTATCATTCACGTTGGGAGATGGGTAGTAATGCATGTTTCCTGTTTGAGTATTTATGATTGTATGTTTTTATGCTTCCAGTTATCCTACTGATAGAAAATATTGTTGGACAGGTTATGTCACATCTTGTTAACCAGCATGATGTATTATTTGGGTGGGGAATTTCAATATGAATCTCATGTGATCTGTACAGTGCACTTCTTGTAGTTTAAAATCATGGTAGGAACTCTATGACTTATAGGTTCATAGGTTGGTACTGGGCTGTCTGCCCGAAGGCATATATTATCCCAGCCACCTTGTGCGGTGTTCACCGCCCCTTTAGTAGTTCCCTAGACCCTTGTACTAGCAGCTAGTACCCTTGTCCCCTATCCAGTAGTGCTGTTGGTGTGATCCCCGGTGTGAACTTTCTGTTACCCAGCCACTCATCAAGGTTCCTCTTGAAGAGTGATAGTGAGGGGCTCTGTCTTATATAGATCGGGACCCTGTTCCATAGTAAGGGAAGTCTCTGTGAAGGGAATCTATCCCTCCAGCATTTTCTATTCATTGTTGTATTGAGGTTTATATCCCTAGAGCGTGTAGCTCGAGTAGATTTGGTTTTGCTAAGATGGAGCATGTTCAACAATTCTGGATGCGAACCCTTTCTTGATCAGATGGGTCACATAGAAGGATTTTCTAACCACTTTGGCAACATGGTTATCAAAGGAAAGCAGACTATCTACTTGGGTCCCTAGATCCCTTGTTTCTTCTTCAGATTTTAGGGGATTACCTCTTGTGTTGTAGTTTGCAGGTACTCTGTTTTTTCCAAAGGGGATTTCTATGCATTTTTTTGCATTTAGTTTGAGACCATGGCTTTGACACCATGCATCAGTCTCATTTAGGCCCTTCTGGAGGATTTCCATGTCAGCCGGAGACTCTATTATAGCACCCAGTTTGCAGTCGTCCGCAAACTTAGTCAGCCACAGCCCTTCCGTGCTTGCCTGTACTTCTGAGAAGTATATGCCAAACAGGAGGGGCCCCAGGACAGAGCCCTGAGGCACACCACTCATTACTGGTCTGGATTCGGACATAGCTCCCACTACTTTTACTTTATGGGATCTGTCTGGAAGCCAGTTTGCGATCGTAAACGTAAGGGTTTATGCCCAGGCTGGTGAGCTTATCAATAATGCCTGAATGGGGAATGGTGTCAAATGCTTTAGCAAGGTCAAGGTAAGCCGTGTGTACCTCCTTTCCCTTATCTATAGCCTGAGTAACTGTCTCAAAGAAATCCACCAGGTTCAGGAGGCATGATCTTCCCTTGACGAAGCCGAACTGTGTGGGATCCAGTGACTGGAGGTTCCCAATCTCTCCATTTATGAGTTCCATAATGATTCGCTCCATAGCCTTACAGATCAGACTGGTTAGGCTTATTGGCCGGTAGTTCCCACACACACAACTTGACACAGTTTTGGTTATGTGTCACCCTCACTTTTTGTCTGGGTTCTAGGAAGTCAGAAATTGACTTTGTGTTTATTGTTCTGTTTTGGTTTAATTTTTTTCTTACACTTTGCATGCTAATTTTTCTGATCATGTTAGCATTTTTAGCTCTTTTATCTTTAGGGGTGACTTTCTTGTCCCTGTTAAATTGTTTCTTCACTTGAATAGCATTGTAGTGCCTAACACCTAGTTTCTTAAACAGCAAGTGGCTTTCTGGAGGGATCATGTTGATTATGCTTTTGTTATACAAGTTTAAGAGGTTATTTATGCAATCCTGCATTTTCTTTAGAGAAACTAGGAAACCTGATTATGTTGTGTTACTGCAAGCCCTTAATATGACTTTTTATTAAAGAATATATCTTTTAATACAATTTTTAGCTAAGTTCATAGGTTCATAGGTAAGTACTAGGCTATCTGCCCAAGGGCATTTATAAGCCTAGCCAGAGTGTGTTGGCTTTCGCCACCCCCCTTAGATTAGTTCCCTGTGCCTCTGTTCAGCAGAGCCACTGCAGTGATCCCCAGGGTAAATTTTCTGTTTCCCATCCACCCGTCAAGGTTTCTCTTGAAGAGTGCTAGTGAGGGGCTCTGCCTGATGTATATTGGAATCTTGTTCCAAAGCATGGGGAGTCTCTGGGGCAGGAATGTATCCCTCCAGCACATCCTATTTATCGTTGTGGTAAGGTTTATATCCCTAGAGCGTGTGGATATTTTTTTTTAGGTGGAGCCTATCCATCAATTCTGGGTTGGACGTGGCCTTGTATGTTAAGCAGAGATCACGTCTGAGTAAGCTGAATGCAACCGAGTACAGCTGGAGTTTCTTTAGTCGGGCTGCATAGGTCATCTGTTTGAGGCCAGTAATCCTCTTGGTGAGGTACTTTTGTGGTCTTTCCAGCTGTTGCAGGTGTCTTGTAAGGTACATCCCAAATGGGGTGTTGTATTCTATAATGGGTCTATTAAGTGATGAGTAGAGAGGCACAATAACCTCCTTTGTTCTGGATGCGAACCCTTTTGAGATTAGGTGGGCCACGTAGAAGGATTTTCTAACCACCTTGGCAATATGATTATCAAAGGAGAGATTGCTATCTACTTGGGTCCCCAAATCCCTTATTACTATTTCTGTATTTAGGGGACTACCACCTATGTGGTAGTTCGCGGGTTCTTTGTTTTTTCCAAAGGGGATGACTATGCACTTTTTGGCATTCAGCTTGAGGCCATGATTTTGACACCAGGTATCCGTCTTAGTGAGACCCTTCTGGAGGGTGTCTGTATCAGCCGGAGAATCAATTATGGCCCCTAGTTTGCAGTCGTCTGCGAACTTGGTCAGCCAAAGTCCTCCTGTGCTTGCCTGTAGCACTGAGAAGTATATACCGAATAGGAGGTGTCCTAGGACTGAGCCCTGAGGGACGTCACTTGTAACCGGTTTAGAGTCGGACCTAGAGTCTGCAACTCTCACCGTGTGGGTTCTGTCCTTGAGCCATTTTGCAACCCATCTCGTGACGTAGGGGTTAATGTTCAGGTTGGTGAGTTTGTCTATAATACCAGAATGGGGAATGGTGTCAAAAGCCTTTGAGAGGTCTAGGTAGGCTGTGTGGACCTCCTTACCCTCATCTAATGCCTTGGTAACTGTCTCAGAGAAGTCCACCAGGTTTAGGAGGCATGATCTGCCCTTAACAAAGCCAAACTGGGTGGGGTTCCAAGTTTGCAGGTTCCCAATGTCTCTGTTAATGAGTTCCATGATGATGCGCTCCATAGCCTTGCAGACCAGGCTAGTCAGGCTTATAGGGCGATAGTTTCCGAGGTCTGTTGTGGCGCCACCTTTGTGGAGTGGGATAACTGCTGTGCGCCACTCTGTGGGCATGTAGCCTGTAGAGAGGCTGAGTTTGAACAGTGTGTTTAGGTGAGGGGTTAGTTCATTTTGGAGCTCTTGTAAGACACAACCTGGGACACAGTCCGGTCCCATTGAGGCTGTGTTTTTGGCTTTGGATAGGGATGTTTTAACCTGTGTGTTGGTGATTGCCGGGGCCTTACATTCTTCTGGTATGGGCCCTTTAGGGGGTGAGAGGGGTGTGAAGTTTGCACTGAACCTGTCTGCCAAAATGTTGGCAATATTGTTGAAGAACACTAGTATATTTGTTCTCTGGCAGGGTTATAGGATTCCTGAGACAAGATCTCATGTTTATCTTTCTTATAGGAGTATTAAGGATTTGGGGTTTTGGTTAACAAACAACACCTTTATCATATACTGATGCTTTAACAAACATTTTATGTGATCAGTATAACACTGTAACATGTGGACAAATTGGAAGTATTATCAGAATTTTATTTAGATGTCTATGGCATTTCTGGAAGGGCTCATGTTCTCATGTGTTGTGGAATAAGCAATGGGATATTTCAGACATTCTGAAGAAATTAAATATATTATGGAATAAAATATAGGGAAAATTCCTGTTTGTTACAGACACTGATTTATATTTGAGTTTTCTCTCTTTTTTCTATGCTTTTTATTCCTTATTTCTTTTTATCTGTTTTTATGATTACTTTCTTAATAGTATAATTTAACATAATCTACAAGAAGACCACTTTACTTAACAACAAAAAAGTATGGACCTCTATTTACATACCTATCTATGTTTGAAGTCCCAAAGAACACAGGAGACACAATTATTAAAAACAAAAAAAAAAAAAAAAAAAAAAAAACAACATGATTATTGTATATATCCAGTCGGGGAATGAAAATGCTAGCACTTTTTGACTTCTGAGTTCCAACATTAAATAAAATAAGCATAGCTCTGTAACTTGCAGTTTCATAAAAACAGCACCTTTCTGGTATCTGTATACAGTTCAAGCAGCTAGCCCAGGAAATAGACTATAACAGGATGTCCGGCTTGTATGCCTTGCCCTGGCCTCAATTTCAGCTCTCTGTCACAGGTGCTCCTTTTGACATACTTTATGCTTCCAGGCTCTTCCTTCTACATGATCAGTCAGATGAAGAACTAACTTCCTGAAGGCCTTGGGACTAAGAACCTCCTTTTATAGCATGGGACTTAGTAATTACAGCTCATTATTAATACACAGTGTTTTCCTGACTAACTGCTGTCACAATGTTTCCACACACCACACCGCAGAATATATTTAAAGGCATAGTGGTAGCTTTCTATATCCAAACTATTTAACATTAATATCTTACATTACAACAATGTAGTCGTTGTACATTAAGTTATCCATCCAGTACTTCATTTTATTCATTACTTCTTTCACATCCCATATTTTGTTATGCAATAATTCATCACATCTTGCTTTTCAAAGAAGAAATACACAAAATATTAAGCTGTCAGCCCTATCTAAATGTTCTTTATTTTGCATATCATGGTTTTCATAATTTATTGTTTCTAAATTTACTACAAATTTTCTTGCTTTCTTAATTTTTTTATAGTTTATTTTTTGCATTTGCTTACCAGGAAAGTCCACTGGGCCTAAAAGATCCCATTTTCAGCGGAGGCCCGGGAAGAAAAGAGCAAAGACGAACATAGATACAGAAAATATGAAACATTAATTAGTACAAAAGTAGGTACAGTGTTACAGATAGTGATTACAGTAATTTATACAGGATATATACATACAAGTAGGGATTTTGTTGGTTGCCATACAGTAATTTATACAGAATATATACATACAAGCAGGAATTTTGTTGGTTGCAATATGAATTCAATCAGAGACGTATAACAGATATATATTAATCAACATTGCTATACTAATATCAGTAAGTGATAAAAAGTAATAATTATGGAGAAAATATCATCAGTCAGCAGTAGCAAAAAGCATAGGAGTTTAGTTATCATATAAGGAGAAGGAGGAGGTTAGTTACAGAGCAAGTACATAGCCAGGAAGAGTTGAGATGATTTTTCAGTATTTGTTTGAAGGTGGTGGTGCTGCCTGTGTTTCTTATAGAAGGTGGAAGTGAGTTCCATAGTTTGGCGATGGTGAAAGAATAATGGAATTGACCAGCAGGTAAGGTGGGCTTTTCTGCTTTTAGAATTAGATGATTTTCAGATCTTAGTTGTCTGCTGGGTTGGTATTGGGTGAGTAGTGTCGAGAGAGCAGGACAGTCTGTGGGTTTGTGGATTATTTTGTGCACTTAAGTTAGTTGGGCGAATGAGAGATGATGGACGAGTTCCAGCCAGCGTAATTGTTTCAGTGAGTTACAGTGGTGGGATAAGAATTTGGCCTTGGTGGCAAATTTGGCTATTCTTTTGTAAGACATTTCAAGTTTGGATTTGGCAGAATTTTGGGTATTAGTGAGGAGAGGGGCACCATAAAGGAGAAAGGGTAATTAAAATATGGTAGCAAGGGTTTGTCTAGTAGAGAGGCTAAGAAAGTGTTGGTGCTTATAAAGCATACTGAGCTTTTGGTGTGTTTTTATGATATTATTGTTTGTGTGTAGGTCAAAGTTAAGGTTTTCATCTATAATGATGCCTAGTAGTTTAGTGTTTGGGACAACTTCTACAGTGGTATTGTCTTGGGTTTGTATAGTGAAGAGTTTTTTTATCTAGGGGAGTGGTTTTCTTAGGAGTAAAAAGTACTACTTTAGTTTTTTCAGATTTAGGGCAAGATGATTGTTAAGCATTCAAGATTCAGTAGAAGCGAGGGCATTCCGGGTGATTTGCTGGAGTTCGGAACTGGAATTTGCAGTGTATATTATTGTAGAGTTGTCAGCATACTGGATTACTGAGCATTGTGGGAGAGTGGAGTGAAAGTTTTTAATAAAGATGCTAAATAAGAGAGGACCAAGTATGGAGCCTTGGGGTACCCCTGTGGAAGTTTTGAGGAAAGGAGAGTAAGATTGCTGCCATTTGGTAAATTGCTTCCTATTGGAGAGAGAGCTGTTGAACCATTGTAGGGTAGGTAGGGAAATGTGGAGGATGGATACTTTGGAGAGGAGGATCATGCGGGAAATGGTATCAAAAGCTTTGGAGAAGTCTAGGAAAAGAGGAAGTGATTATTTTGTCAGAATCATGTGCCCAATTAACTGTATCTAGGAAGGAGAGTAGGGCAGTAGTGGTGCTGTTTCCTGGTCTGAAACCATGCTGAGTGGGTGATTGATTTTCAAGCAGGTGGTTGAGGAGTTGGGCATGGATGCATTTTTTCAGTATTTTAGACAGGGGTGAGAGAATTGCTATGGGCTGAAAGTTTATGGTGTTTGTGTGGGTGCCGCCTTTGTGTAAGGGTTGAATGTATGCTTTTTTCCAGATATCTAGGACTAGGGATTCTTTAATCTATCTGTTAATGAGTATGCTGATGGTATAATCTATAGAGTTTGCAGCTAGCTTCAGGAAGTGTGGGGTAGATTGTCAGGGGCCACAGTTCAGGGTTTTAGCTTTAGTTTTCCAATATCTTTTTGCTGCAGAATATTCTAAACAGCCATACCTTATCCTTTTTTCAGTACTACATATATTGTATAATCCTTTTTCTTTGTATGTATATGGTATTTGTTCAGAGGGTGGCCTAATGGTTAAGGTGTTTGCCTTACAAATACAAGGTGCAGGGTTTGAGTCTCACAAGGGATAATTGGCTAGGCTTAAAGTGGCTCACAAGGGCAGTTAGCTTAGTACTAATCTATGAACTTATTGATACTTTATAGGTAATATCTTTAAAATTAAGTGCTAAAGAAAATCCTGACATTCTTGTATTTTACCAGATTTGTGCCATCTCTTTCTTATACCGTTTTTGTAGCCATTATTATTTTATCCCATAGTTTCATAGTATAGTACTAGGCTATCTGCCCTAGGGCATTTATAAGTCTAGCCATAGCATGGATCTGGATCTGTGATATCAAAATAACCTTTCTATAGGTTTGTGTATTCCAGCTGTTCTCAGTTGCCATACCTATTTTTTCTGCTATATTCCATAATATCATTTCCCAATCAAACTCTTTTTTTTACTTTTCATATAATTCATATTTCACCTCCAAAAAAATCCCAGAATAATAACTCACTAATAACCTATCTATTGGTGATTTTTTAATATCTCACCACCTTTAAGAATGCAGAAAAAAATGCACTGATGCCAGATATGGCTACTGTATATATATTAAACTCAGGTCTTCATTTTCTACCGTATAATACATACCATCACCTTTATCAGATTTAACCATGAACCCCAAACAGAAACAAATAACATTTCTGCAATTCATTTCTCCTTAACGTAAGGTAACATAAAAATACTTCCTAAAAATTATACCTTACCAAACAATACGCAATGTTTCAAATAAACTTTCTTCCAAATTTTAACTAATATAGATTTCAGTCATTTATAGTTTCTTTCATCTCACCAATTGTTTTATTCCATTGCTGCATAAGAATTTCTTTCCTTCTGAAAGATATCCCTAAAAACTGAAATCTAGGTCAAAGACAAATATATACCAGCTAATTTTAATGTACTCACAAAATCTCTACTTTTCTCCTTGCTTAATTGCAGTCCAACTACATTTCAGCTTTTTTCTCTAAATTTAATACCAGTTCCTTTACCCATATTCTATTCTTTATAGTTAGCACCATATCATTTACATAGCTCATACCCAAAGGAACATTTTTCCACTTATCATACTTCAACTATTAGTCGTCTTCTTTTCTAAATTTTTCGAAACTGCTTTTATTATCAATGTAATTAATATACCACTCAGTGGCACCTTTGTCTTACCTCTGTATTACCTCGCTACTGTACCCGAGTCATAACTGAAAAGGGTTTGTAGACCAGCCACATATCCAGTTAACAAACTGCAAATAAATAAAAAAATAAAATAAAATAATCCATTTGCTAACTCTGTGACCCATGAAGAACTATAAACTCTTTTCTGCTATACATAGTATTTTGTGTGCTTTTTCCCCTCTGCCGGCCAACCATCGAGCCACCCCAATTAAACTTGAATCCATTCATTCTATTGTGGTTCAGGATGTCCCCTTATGGATCCTGTAGGGTGAGAGCTATCTAGAGGATCATCTTGCAGGCACTCTTATGGGGATTTGGTGCAGTTGCTGGTATCCTGGCAATAAGAGCCATTTTGTGAATGACCATAACCTCTTCTCTTGGATAGTAACGTGGGCATTTGTGTTACCATAGGGGCTGCCTATGTCTTTTTAATAACATGTGTCTTGCTCCTTTACATATGACAGTCAAGACTTACTATCATTGCCTTGGATGGCCATGCCAATATTGTCTCTGCACTGGAGACCACCTGTAAGAGTTAGTCCTTGCCATCCAGCATTAATTGTGCCTAGAAGCAACATTTAAGGCTAGCCAGGTCCTACCGTCTGCTCCTCCCCTCTGCATGGCCATACCTGTCTGCTTCTGCAGTGCTGTTAAGTGCCTGAGCTACTAATAAAAGCTGGCTTACCCTGGTAATAGTCAGGGCTTTATCCTTCTACACCACCAGTGTGACTCTTCTCCCATACCATAGTATTATAATAAAGTTCACATCTGTGAATGAGGAACATTATCAGGTGCCTTCTTTATGTTACATACCTCCATCTTCTCTTCATATCTTCTACTTATGGTAGATTTTATGACTTCACTTACAGAAAACTCAACATTTCCTTTGACCATTTCTCTTTCGTCTTCCTGTTATCTCTTACTTTTGGGAATAGACTATGGATGCATGACCATGTTTCCCCGACTCCACCCTCCACCCTTCCTATATCTTCTGCTCTCTGTCCCTGTTTCATCCTCTCACACTCACACTGACTTGCATTTAGATGCTGTCCCCATGTTACATTTAGACAACTTTGCATTTGAATTCTCTCCCTCACAAAAAACAG
Source organism: Protopterus annectens (assembly GCF_019279795.1). Taxonomy (NCBI): domain Eukaryota; kingdom Metazoa; phylum Chordata; order Ceratodontiformes; family Protopteridae; genus Protopterus; species Protopterus annectens. Next base: position 886,969,718 of record NC_056737.1, read on the forward strand.
ACTTCTGCCTCCTAGGCGTTTCAAGAATCTGACCTCCCTACATTCCTTATCCTTACTAATACTCTTAGCAGGTGATTTCAACAGAAATCCTGGTCCCATTCCAGCTACTTGTCACTCCCTTTCCTCTACTACACAGTCTTCTTCCTTCTCTTAATACCCCACCTGTCAACACTAGGGCAAACACGGTTAACCCTACTCTAGTCAAGGGAGTTAAAGTCTAGCATCTAAACACCCTTAGCATTAAAAAATAAATGGGATAGCTTTGAAGCTTTAGTTTCAGCTCACAATTCTGACATCCTAGGAGTTACTGAAACGTAATTTAAACCCCCTTCCTGCAATTACAGTTGGATTGGATTTTGATTTCCATTTTATAGTGATTGCTTTTTTGGCAGTCAGTAACATTAAACTTAATGTTTAGGCAATTCTTATCACATGTGCCAGCTCAAAAGAATAATTTCCTTAGTTATATTCATTTGCTCCCCCGATATTTTGGAAAGAGTGCTCAACAGGGGCATTTTAAAATCTGCCAGCTCATTGCACTCCAAAAAAAACATGTTCCCAGTTTCCTTTCTGTTTCACATCATATATATACCTGAGGAAAAAAATGTTTGAAATCTGCTTGGTGTATGCATGCACATCCAAGCAATAATCCTAAACCTTTGGACTTTGCTGCACACTTGGGAGCCGTACATATGTCCTGCCATTGTTCCTTTGCAAATTATCTCCTCTGCTTCATCGTCACCCCTTTCCACTTTGATTTATAACCTTCTCCTTTAGTTCTGTATATGATCATTAACTGCATAGCTCTAAAATATCCATACAAGTCAAGTATTCCTAAACTACCTAGTTCTGTGGGGAAGATCAGTGCAACCCTTCACCTAGTTCTGTGGGAAAGATCAACATAAACCCTCAGCTCTTTATTAGTTATTGTCCAAAACTTCTCTGGTTGATAAAAATATTCCTGAACTGGGGTCTATATTATAAAACCGAAAATCCGTTTGAGCGAATACGACAGCAGCGACACATATAGCCTGAACCGCAAATACGCCGAACCCCCTAAACCACGAAATTTAAAATCTCAAATCATCATAGTCGTCCGACCCCACCGCGCGCTACATACTACGTACTCAAACATAATAAATAAAACACATACATACACTAACCAAAGCCTACTTCTAACCCTACACTAAACCTTACATACATTACTATCTATGCACTTACCTTAACCTGGACCCTAACCCTATGGTCCGTAACTATCTCACGCTTACCCTACGGAGATACATACATACATACATACATACATGCATACATACATACAAATGTTTCAAGCATAGGCATTAAAGCCCTTCTAGCTTGCCAATATGCCAAAACACTTGTTCCCATAATAAATGTCCGGGCTGTTCTTAAAAATATCTAAACTAGTACTTGCTTTAATGTAATTTGGTAGACTGTTCCAAGCATCAGCTACTCTGTCAGAGAACCAATTAGTACACTTCTCATTCCTATAGAATCTTCTACACAGGTTGTCTGATGATTCTCTAGTACTTTTTGATAACCCCAAACATTCCCAGAGGTAGTTGTCCCTAAATGCCTTATATACCTGAATAAGATCTCCTCTTAAATATCTGTAAGAGACACTGTACAAGTTCAGATATTTTAGTCTTTCATAATAACTTAGATTTTCACATCCATGGATGCCCTTAGTATATTTCCGCTATACTCTTTTCAGTTTATTCATGCTTGTTTTCCTATAGGGTTTCCACATTGTTATTCCATACTCAAGTTTGGGTCTAATGTAACTAACAAACAATGACTTAATTATGTTTGATTTCCTAGACTTTATAAATCTTTTTATACAACCTATAGTTCTATAACTATCACTAGCCAATTGGTTGATATGATTAGAAAAACTCATAGCTGAATCTACCCATATACCCAGGTCCTTAAATGAGTCTACAGTTTCAATCACTGTGTGCTGTATTAAATATTCACCTCTCAGTTTATGTCTCCCATGTCTCATATGCTTAGTTTTTGATGTATTTATCAACATATTATTCTCCTGTGCCCAAATGGTCAATTTAGTCAAATTATTTTGCAGACATGCCTTATCTGTAACACTTGTAATCAGTTTACCCAATTTCAGGTTGTTAGCATGTGGACTGTAGAACACCTCAGATGAAAAAGTAAAGTCTGAAAGATGCAATCTAAACAAGTAAGGGCCTAGTACAGAGCCCTGTGAGATATAACCAAACAAAACAAATAATCCACACACATACACTTAACAAAATCCTACCTCTAACCCTACACTAAACCTTACATAAATTACCCATCTATGCACTTACCTTAACCTGCACCCTAACCCTAAGGTCCGTAACTATTTCACACTTACCTTACGGAGCTATACTGCAGATGGGCCAACCATGACAATTCGACATTTTAAATTTTGCGGTTTTGGACATTCGCTGTTTCAGTAGTTCACGCAATATGTCTCACTCTTTTCCAATTCGCTCAAACGGATCTTCGGGCTTCTAATATAGACCCCCTGAACTATATATAAAATTAAAATTTTCACTGCTTGTATTGTACTATCCATAAACAAGAGCTTCTAGTTTCTCAGTTTGTGTAGTATCTCTTGTTTAGTCTCTTCTCACATATCCTTAATTGCTAAAGAAGAATCCTTTTTAATCCCTAAACCTAAATACTCCATCTTATTGTGTCCCCATAAATATGGGTATTGCTGAACAAATTCATACATGGGAATGTAATTTACTGTTCTATTTTTATTTTATCTTCATTAATTTTATAGCCAGAAAAATTGTGAAACTGTCTCAAAATGTTCCACAGCACCAAAATACCCTTTTCTGGGTTTATCAAGTCCAAAATAATATCATCTGCAAATAAAGCCTACTATTTTGATTACCATAGACATGATATCCTTGGATTTCCAAGTCCCTTATTCTGTTTGCTAATGGCTCTAAATATAAAACAAATAAAGTGAAAGGAGGGCATCCCTGACTGTTTCTTCTGTTCAGACACAACTTATCAGAGATAAACCCTCCCACCTTAATTCTTGCCTCTGATCGGTCATATATCCTCCGAGTTAACCCTATTATTGAATCAGGGTATGGAAATGCTCCCATTGCTCTACTCATAAAATACCAGATTACTCTATCAAATTCTTTCTCTGCATCAAGACCCACCAGCAACAGTAGTATTTTCTTACATTCTGCTTCCATCTAGGTCATTATTATTCTGTTAATGTTGTCATATCTTTACCTAACTCCCACAAAACTATATTGATCCATAAATATCATGTTTGGCAACACCTTTGCCATTCTGTTTACTAGTTTAAAATGTATATGGGTTTATATGAAGCTGGATCTGAAGGGTCTTTACCCTCTTCCAATAATACAGCCACCACAGCTTACTTCCAAGATGCTGTTGCATCCTCTCTTTTTAAAATATTATTAAATAAAACCTTAAAGCTCCTTATTACCTTTAAATATCCACAGGAATAGGATCTGTTCCTGTAGACTTCCCTGCAGAGTGATTATAAGTCACCATTTTTTCTTACCACCTCTTGTCTGAACTATTAGCTGTTGAACCTCATCTTCCTCTAATCTTGGCATAATTAAATTGTCCATAAATATGTCCATGTGTGCTGTTCTTTTGGTTTCCAGCACTCTTCTGCATTACAGAAATTTTCAAAAAAATGTCTGAAATATCTGTAATACCTCTATGGGATGTCTGGTTATTCTTCTTGTCAGTGCTTCCTAATTTTGGCAGTACCCCTTTCTACTTTCTTTGATCTAAGTCATTGTGCTAAAAGTTTTTGGGCTCTGAAGTTGCGAAAAAAATAATTGCTTAACAGCATTTTTTCTAAACTTGTGCATATTATCCAAATACTCCCTTATTTTATCTTTAACTCTCTGAGTTGCCCTGCTTCTTGTTGTTTGAGTCCCCTTATTCTGCAATATTTTTTTAACATTTGCCATCCAGTTCCTGTAAGAATTCTTATTACTTCTTAATGATTTATGCTTCTCATTTACATCTAACCTGTTTTTAGGCTCTATTTTCATTTTATCCCACTCATTAGCTATTCCTTCTGAAGATTTTTCTATTTTTCCTAATGATTCTTGAGTAATTTTTTTACCTGTTCTATAGATTCCTCATTTTTAACAGGTAAGTAGTAAAATACCAGTGTCTCATTTTTACTTCTTTACCCTGCATTTTATCTTAGTTTTTATTGATGCACAATCTGAAATGGTTATTGGATATATGTCAATTAAGTGCTCATGCCCCTGTTAAATGTAATTTCTATTCAGTCTAACCCAGTTATTGTGCTTTACAGAGTAATACGCAAATTCTGTCTGAGTTCCTGCTACAGAATTTAAAACTTCTAAATCAAATATTGTCATAAATTTATTAGAAATCTACTCTTTTGTTATGGTTCCCTTGTAGGTACCCCCATGTCCTCACTATTGCATGTTGACAGGGCAAAAAATCGAACATCCTTACGTTGACACATATTGAACGAAATGTCACTATCTCGAATGGCCAGAACAGTGATTTTTTTTCCCAGGGGAAAAAAATCGCTGGGCCAACAAAAAAAAAAACAAACTGACAGATAAAATAAAGTGGGGGGGCTTCATCCCCTCTGGTATGTGGGGCTGTGTCCCCCACACACCCCTTACTTAAATATACCAACTCCGAGATCGCACTACAGTGAAGGAAACAGCAAATTCCTGACAACGGCCCAGTGATTTTTTTTTCCCTGGGAAAAAAATCGCTTTTATGGCCATTCGAGATGTAGGCATTTCATGCTATATGTGTCAGTGTAAGGCCATTCAATATTCAGCCCTGTCGACATGCTAATATAGACCCTTGCAAATCAAGTTGTAGTCCCCACCTATAAATAATTTCAGCTAAAAGTTGATTATTTCTCCAAAATTTTCTTAAGTTCCATAATAGCAGCTTTTGGTAGAATATAAGTACATGCAAGCATAATCCTCCTCACTTTCAAATAGCCCCTTGCTACCACAAATGTGCCATTATTGTCTATTTTCCAATTTTGTCACTATTGGAGCCCTTCTAGCAATCAGTATTATTAGTCTCCTTTATATTTGACCATGGTGTTCTTCTGAACATCCATCCTGATATCCTTTCTTTGTCAAATTCATGTTTATTTCTATCCAAACTTGTCTCCTGCAATATTGCTCTTTGTACCCTACATTCCTTAATATAATTCAGTAATGTTTCCTTTTTGTCTATATCTATAAGACCTATAACACCATTTGGATTCCAAGATAAAATCGTCAGAGTAGCCATTATTATAAAAAGCTATTGCGCCCACTTATTAACTTTTGTTTTTATATGTGAACACTGTTTGATAGGGTGATCTTTTATACAATTGTTTCTTCTTTTTTTCCATTTGAATTGATGTCACATTTTTCAAGACGTGCTTTAATGGAAGCCCTCAAAAAAAAAAAAAAAAAACCGAAATACATTTTCAGAACCCCGCACATTTTCTATTAGCCCAGAACAAACACATGAAACTATGCACATTTTCAACAATGAAGTTGAATCCTCTGTATGAGAGCAATTGGCCTAATTTGACAGCTGCAACACTAGGCCTTAACTAATCTGAAATTAAGTCTACTCATTTATAGCTCATGTCACTAATTGCTAGCTGTATTTTTCTTATCTCTTTTCCCCTCACAGATTTGAAAATTAGCTTGCATGCTTTCAGAAAACATTAACATGTAACCCTAAGTAAAAGTGCACTGGCTACTTTTAAATAAAACTAAATTATGCACTGTTCCATTTACTATATCAAAGTGTCAAGGCCTCTAGGGAGGCTATTATTTCTTATTCAAGTCCCCCAATTTCAGACTTTTATTTATTTTTCACGGACCTGCTTGCCATTGTTCCTTTACATTTCTCTTGCTACTGCATGTCTTAATACAACAGAAATTGAAGCATGTGTCCTGGCCATCCAATGCCTAAAGTGACTGTCCCCCCTTTCAAAAACAAGTTTCTTACAAAGCACCCAAACCTGTACTGCAATCATTTAACACAGAGCTTTATTAGAAACTGTAGAATCTCCTGTGCAGTTTCAAAACATGAACTGGTCTTCTCTGTATCAAACTACTTCCTCGGACACTGCTGAAGATATTTAGCTTTCCTTTTTCCTGTCTTTGAAAAAGTCTTTCCTATTAAGTTAAGAGTTAAAGGAAAATTCTGTGCAGGGATAACTAATGAGGTAAAGGACCTGGGTACACAGGTGACGACAGTCTCATATTCAACCATCATGTAGCAGCAGTGGTCAGAAAAGCTTTTTACTTGGTTCATCTCATATGTAAAGGGATTGCATCTAGAAAAAAGGAGGTTATTACCACTCTGTACTCCTCCCTCATTAGGCCAATAACTGAATACAACGCTTTGTTTGATGTGTACCTCTCCAAACATGTGCACTAGCTGGAAAGGCCACAGAAATACCTCACAAAGAGAATCCATGGCCTCCAAAACCTGTATTATGTGGACAGGCTCAAATCACTATCACTCTACTCAGTATCGTACAGATTGTTCAGAGGTGATCTGTGTCTCGTCCTACTAGAGATACTCCATATCCGTAAGTCTAACTCCTCGCGCATTACCCAATTGAAAAGCCTAAATCTGATATGTGACATTAACAAAATTTACTGGAGAGACAGGTTTGACTCCCAGAGGCTGCCTCATCTCTGGAATAGACTCCCCATACATGTGAAACAGAGTACATCGCTGATCCTCTTCAAGCCTTGATGAGGGATGGGAAACCACAGATTTGTTCCAGGGGTTCCACCTGTGTCAATCACTGACAGGGGTGACAGGTGCTGACTGAGGTTTCTTTTTTGGGGATAAACTCTTGACTAGGCTTGTAAGGGCCCCAGTGCCCTTAGCCTAGTAACCTCCTATGTTCATGTGATCATAAAAGTTAAAAATGAGGGACCAAGACCTGTGCAAATAGAAGTCATCCTTTCTTCATGCCACCTATGACATTTAAAAAATGAAGGTAGAAATGTAAATTAGCCACAAAAGAGGCAGCATTTGCTTTTCTTAAGAAATAAGCAAAGAAGTGCGTCTTTCAAGCGAATATCTTTCTGGATGCTATCAACAACTCATTCTTTAACAACAGTGCAGAATGCACACTCTGATAGCACTCCAATTTTTACTATGAATCTTAATCTACTGCAAGGAATTGCTGGCAATATTTCCACTGTCACATCTTTTCAAACTAATCCAGTAGACCCTCAGTCCACCCTTACGTCATCAGCCTTCCCTCCTTCCTCCTTCTCCTCTGTTCATCCTTTTTTGTACACCCTCCTCCCCTGTTCCTCTCTGTTCTACTTTGGAGCAATCTCATCCAAAAGTGTTTCTAAGGCTCTGAAAAAATGAAGAAAGCTAATCCTAAGCCTAAAGCTATACATCCTACATTTCCTTCCCTAGCTACAGAACATATCTCCAGTCCTGTAATTCATAATATTTAACTTGTCACTTAACATACATGCTTTAATAGTTCCCATACCTAAAGTTTCCTCCCCCATTTGATACAAGGCTACAAGCACATGTTCATTCTTTGCCTTTTAATCAAAGTACTAGGAAAAACTGCTCTATGACTAAATCCTCAAACATATTAGCAAATATATCATTTTAATGGACAGTCACTTCACAGACAAAAATATATTCTTTATTGAAAAGAAGCCATCAAGCAAGTGCCGTTTTCAATGACATAAAATGAGCCTTAGGAAATGTCATATCCAGAATGTATTTATTTATTATTGCATTTGTTACTGGGATAGTCTGGCTGGGCAAACAGATGCCTCTTTTCAGCAGAAGGTTGGGGTGAAAAACTCCACAGTAGTTACAAGTTAGACAGAGAACATAAAGGCATTTACAACAATGCGTTACAGAAACATTTGAACATAAAGAATTTAATAAAGTGCATATAGTAGCTAAAATTATTTACAAGATTGACATTCAGATGTACAATATGGAGTATGTTTCCCAAGACATAGTAGGAGTTGTTGTAATTAGAGCTGACAAGGAGTGTTAGCTAGAAGCTGATAAGAGGGGAGAAGGACAGAGTAGAGAAAGGGTTATAAATGAGTTGCCTAAAAAGTTTGAGTTGTAAGAAGTTATAGGCAGAGTTAGGGTAAGGACTTAGCTGGGAGTGTAGCATGCGCATAGGCTTGTATCAGACAGATATTATGTTAGCTGATTTTTGAATGATTTAGCATTTTCAGTTTGTCTAGAGTTTTGATTATAGAGTTTCAAATTTTTGCAGTGTAGGAACAGCACTGTGTGTTCAACAGGGTCCTTCCACTTGTTTACAGGCAGTAACAGCTTGTCGATAGACCATAGTGGTCTGTTGGGGTTATACTTTGGAACGTGTTGCCTAGGCTTTGAAATCTTTCAGAAAAGTATAGGAGCTTGTGGGTAGTCACTTCCTGTGAGTGGGTTAGGGAGTGTTGTAACTTGAGACACTGAAGTTGCTTTAGAGAACTTGGCATAGCTCCTCGTGGTCCCCTGCAGAGTTCCTAAGCCAGCAGAGAGCAGAAAAAGCAACTTTCTTGATTATAAGTATTTTTTAAACATTTTATTTTGCATTTTTCGATCTTTTGAGCTTTTCAACTACTGTTTGTGCCTATATTACTGTTTTATTATCTGATTTTCCTGTTTTTCTGTGCTTAAATTGTTGATTGCACTTGTTGGCTAAAGTTTTGCTTAAAAGTAACAAACAGGCTAATACACTCAAGTGTACCAGCCTTTGATAGCAATTTAGTCGAATACCAAAGCATTTACTGTATTTTTTCTGTCTGTTTGCAAAAAAACTAAAAAAAAAAACAAAAAAATACTTCTCCTTTCCTAAACTTTCCTAGCTAGTTGTTCCAGTGATCAGATTTTGCTGATCCCTGGGCTTTGTATTTGGTTCCTGTGTTCCTCCATTTTCTTGTGTGGCCAGAGGTAGTTTCTTTACTCACCAGTGGGAGTGGGGAGTACTGAGCTGCTTGTTTGTCCTCAGAGGAGTGGTTAGAGACAGCAACTAGTAATTCGTTGGCCATTTTGGGTCATTTCCTGTTTTTCCAGCCCCCTGCTATAAAGCACGCTTTGGTGGGCTTTTCTGGCATTAGAGAACTTGGCATAGCTCCTGGTGGTCCCCTGCAGAGTTCCTAAGCCAGCAGAGAGCAGAAAAAGCAACTTTCTTGATTATAAGTATTTTTTAAACATTTTATTTTGCATTTTTCGATCTTTTGAGCTTTTCGACTACTGTTTGTGCCTATATTACTGTTTTATTACCTGATTTTCCTGTTTTTCTGTGCTTAAATTGTTGATTGCTCTTGTTGGCTAAAGTTTTGCTTAAAAGTAACAAACAGGCTAATACACTCAAGCGTACCAGCCTTTGATAGCAATTTAGTCGAATACCAAAGCATTTACTGTATTTTTTCTGTCTGTTTGCAAAAAAACTAAAAAAAAAAAAAACAAAAAAATACTTCTCCTTTCCTAAACTTTCCTAGCTAGTTGTTCCAGTGATCAGATTTTGCTGATCCCTGGGCTTTGTATTTGGTTCCTGTGTTCCTCCATTTTCTTGTGTGGCCAGAGGTAGTTTCTTTACTCACCAGTGGGAGTGGGGAGTACTGAGCTGCTTGTTTGTCCTCAGAGGAGTGGTTAGAGACAGCAACTAGTAATTCGTTGGCCATTTTGGGTCATTTCCATTTTTTTCCAGCCCCCTGCTATAAAGCACGCTTTGGTGGGCTTTTTCTGGCATTAGAGAACTTGGCATAGCTCCTCGTGGTCCCCTGCAGAGTTCCTAAGCCAGCAGAGAGCAGAAAAAGCAACTTTCTTGATTATAATTATTTTTTAAACATTTTATTTTGCATTTTTCGATCTTTTGAGCTTTTCGACTACTGTTTGTGCCTATATTACTGTTTTATTACCTGATTTTCCTGTTTTTCTGTGCTTAAATTGTTGATTGCACTTCTTGGCTAAAGTTTTGCTTAAAAGTAACAAACAGGCTAATACACTCAAGTGTACCAGCCTTTGATAGCAATTTAGTCGAATACCAAAGCATTTACTGTATTTTTCTGTCTGTTTGCAAAACTAAAAAAAAAAAAAAATACTTCTCCTTTCCTAAACTTTCCTAGTTAGTTGTTCCAGTGATCAGATTTTGCTGATCCCTGGGCTTTGTATTTGGTTCCTGTGTTCCTCCATTTTCTTGTGTGGCCAGAGGTAGTTTCTTTACTCACCAGTGGGAGTGGGGAGTACTGAGCTGCTTGTTTGTCCTCAGAGGAGTGGTTAGAGACAGCAACTAGTAATTCATTGGCCATTTTGGGTCATTTCCTGTTTTTTCCAGCCTCCTGCTATAAAGCACGTGTTAGCGCGATTTAGCGCGATTTAGCGCGGGGTTGCCACTGTTGCACACAAGAGCAGCGGCGGTTAAACAAGGTTAAACTATTCGGGCTACCTAAATTCCACTCTTCAAATTTTCCCTTAAAACTACCTTCCTCGAACTGTACTGCCGATCTAACCAGCGTATCCTATAACTAAAAGCTTCATCTCTACTTGATTCCCAAGTAGACTATTCTCTATCTGTAAAGCCTAGCACTTGCTCCTACAGTACTTGCACCTTGATAAAGCACTATTATTATAGATAGTACCCCACCAGCCTAAAACCCTCATCCCCGGAGTCTTTTGTAAGTTTTTTATCTATTACTTCTAGCATGTCGAGGGATCAGTTGCTAGTGTCCTCTCCTGCTCAACTGGTGAACCTGGGAATATTGAGGCAATGTTACAATTGCCTCATGTACACAGACAATCCTCTCCTTCTCCCACAAAACACAAATACATGCGAGAGATGCAACTATACGACCAAACAGAGGCTGAGCTCTCTCAACATAGGACTGGCAAGACCAGACAGGAGGAGAAGGTAACCACACACACTACATACCCAGTCACACATAGTACCATCACAACTTCAAATCATACACATAATCACACAAAGACATACTCGGAGGCTCTGACCAAATATCTACCAAAACAGCAGAGGCCTCCAAAGCAGACACCCAAACAACTACCACTTCAGGACCCAACACATGCAACACATAGACCACACAGTCAGAGTGTCAAACAGTCACAGCCCTTAAGGCCAAACACAATGCCAGACACACTAGTCATTGGTGACTCCATAGTCAGGCACACTGACGTCCCGCTCACCAGACTGAGTAAGGAGAAGGTCACAGTAAGCTGCCTGTCAGGTGCTAGAATCCGCCACATAACGCAAGCACTCAGGTCTCTCAACAGCAGGTACAAGTACGACTCAGTCATTGTCCATGCTGGTGTCAATGACCTCAGACGTACCTCCTTGGACTACATGAAAAGAGACATTGAGGAGCTCTCTGATTATGTAGCCCAGGCAGGTATAACCCTGACCTTGAGCAGTATCCTACCTTCACCTAGAATGATGCCACAATACAGTGATAAGATGATCAGCTTTAATAATTGGCTTAAATTTTGGTGTCATTCAAATGGGATCCAATGTCTGTCTGCCTGGGATGACATGCTGGACAAGCCACGCTGCTTCGCAAGGGACGGCTTGCACCTGTCACATCTGGGCTTCCAGATATTGGCAAAGGCTCTTGCCACCCCCATAGTGCCTTTTTTAGGCAAGGCTCAAATTCTAAACCTACCACCCTAGAACACAAAAAAGGAAAAAAAAACTAAGGGTAATGCTGCTCAATGCCAGAAGTCTCAATCTCAAGATGCATGCACTCGAGGCCCTTCTCAGTATGGAGAACATCGATGTCTGTGCTGTGACAGAAACCTGGTTCAAGGCTCCTGAGAGCACCCCAGCACTATCAGGTTTCACCTCATATCATGCCCGCCCCAAAATCTGGACAACACCAAGAAAGGAGGGGGGGTGTCCATATTCATAAAGGACACACACACCTCAAGGTTGGTGGCAACGCACGATGCATTGGAGACCATCCAGGTGCAATTAACCATAGGCAAGACTGCTCTGCAATTTGTAGCATGTTACAGGCCACCCACTCAAACTCAGGAACCTCACATGGCCTTCCTGAAAACACTGGAGGGGATAAATGTATCTCCAAACACCATCATACTAGGTGATTTCAACTACCCTAATATAGACTGGGAACACTACTCAAGCCCAAACACTCTAGCCCAAAGGTTCCTGGAGTTCATAAACTCAAATGCCATGGAACAACTAGTCACCATCCCCACAAGAGGAGAAAACATACTTGATCTCATCATCACGAACATGGGATCACAATGTTCAACACCGGAAGTATACCCCTCACTGGTGAGATCAGATCATAAACTAATCTCGCTGGGGGTCCTCATCCTGCCCCCACCTGAAATAAAAAAGACCACAGTGAAAAACTTCTCAAAAGCCGACTTCACACTTCTAAAAACTAGTGTGGTCTCCTTTAAGGCCCCTGAGCCAGTGGTAAACATTACTCAAACCGCTGAATCACTTACAAATGCCTTCTACCAGCACCTACAGGGCTGCATGGATCAGGCAATCCCAAACAAAACTAAGACTCTTTGTACCAAAGGCAAGCGTCCAGTCTGGTGGACCCCAGCCATAAACAAGCTCTACAACAAAGGAGGAAGCTACTACAAGATAGAGCAAAATCCTTGAAAGGTAAGACACCTTTGATCATTATAAGTAAAAAACTAAGAGCTCTCATAAAATCATCCAAGGCAAATTTTGAGAGAAAAATCACCAAGGACTCAAAAGACAATCATAAGGCCTTCTTTAGCTATGTTAGAAACCTAGGAGGAAACTCCCAGATATGCTCAGAATTAGTTCAAAATGATGTGAAGATTACTGAACCTACACACATTGCCAACATACTGGCTGACAGGTTCAGTGCAAACTTCTCCCTCCCCAAAAGGAGACATAGCTATACCAGAGGATTGTAGGCCCCCAAACATCTCCAACGCCCAAGTAAGAACTGCTCTCTCCAAGGCACAAAACACAGCATCCATGGGACCGGATGGTGTCCCCGGCTGTGTGCTCCACGAACTCAATGAGGAATTGAACCCGCAGTTAGGACAGCTGTTTAATCTTAGCCTCACCTCAGGATATGTACCCAAGGAGTGGCGCGGCGACTGTGGTCCCACTTCACAAGGGCGGTGCCTCCACCGACCCTGGAAATTACCGTCCCATTAGCTTGACAAGCCTTATCTGCAAAGCCATGGAGAGGATCATAATGGAACTCATAAATAAAGACATAGGGAACTTGCAGACTTTGGATCCAACCCAGTTTGGCTTTGTCAAAGGCAGATCATGCCTTTTAAACTTGGTTGACTTCTTCAAAACAGTCACCAAGGCCATTGATGAGGGCAAGGCAGTCCATACAGCCTACCTCGACCTGGCAAACGGCTTTGACACAATACCCCACTCAGGTATCATCGAAAAACTCATCAGCTTGAATGTAAACCCATACATCACAAGATGGGTTGCAAACTGGCTAAGTGACAGAACCCACAGGGTCAGAGTTGCTGGCGCCATGTCAGACTCAAAGCCTGTCACAAGTGGTGCCCCACAGGGCTCAGTCCTGGGACCACTCTTGTTCGGCATCTACTTTTCTGAAGTACAAGCAAACACAAGAGGGTTATGGCTGACAAAGTTTGCAGATGACTGCAAACTGGGCGCCATAGTCCAAAACACATCTGACACAGATATCCTTCAGAAGGGCCTCACAGAAACGGATAACTGTTGCCAGAGCCATGGCCTAAAGTTAAACGCCAAGAAATGCATGGTCATACCCTTCGGGAAAAACAAGGTTACCCCTAGCTTCCATATAGGTAGTAATCCACTGAGCACAGAAGAAGTCATCAGGGATCTGGGGACCCAGGTTGACAGTAACCTTTCGTTTGGCACTCATGTTGCCAAAGTAGTTAGGAAAACCTTCTACATTGCCCACCTGATCATGAAGGGATTCACATCTAGATCTAGGGAGGTCATCGTCCCCCTGTACTCATCACTCATTAGACCTATGATTGAGTACAATGCCCCATTCGGAATGTATCTGACCCGACACCTGCAGCAGCTGGAAAGGCCCCAAAAGTTCCTCACCAAAAGGATAAAGGGTCTCAAAAATATGTCTTATGCTGCCCGACTGAAAGAACTTCAGCTCTATTCAGTCGCATACCGCTTGCTCAGAGGTGACCTGTGCCTGACATATAAGGCCATGTCAAACCCAGATTTGATGAATATGCTTCACCTCAAAAAATCTAGATCCCTCAGAACCACAAGGGCGGGAGACTTAAACCTTGACACGGTTATTAATAGAACATGCTGGAGGGACAGATTCATCACCCAGAGACTCCCTATGCTGTGGAACAAAATCCCGGTACATGTGAGGCAGAGCACCTCGCTGGCCTTGTTCAAGAGGAATCTTGACCAATGGATGGGAGATCGTAGATATACCCCAGGGATTACTTCAGTGTCACTGCTTGACAGAGGCACAGCAAAATAATAGGCATAGTCTTCTTCAAACTAAAGGGGTGGCGAAAGCCACATAACTATGGGCTAGGCTTATAAATGCCCTTGGGCAGATAGCCTAGTATGAACCTATGAACCTATGAACCTATAAAGGTATACAGTGGTGAGTTTGGTAGCTGTGGTTTGAGGTGAATTTGGCTATTTTATTACAACACTGCTCTAGTGAAGAGTGTGAGGTGGGATGCAGGTTGATGAGTATGGGGGTGGCATAACAAAGGGTAGGGAGAAGGAAAGAAGGTGTTATGGTTGATCTGGCTTTGTCTGTTAAATACAGTTTATTCTAGGGTCTCTAGTTTTTGTTGAGTTCTCTTTATTGCTTGTTTTATGTGGTTGTCAAATTTCATCAGTAATGACTCCTAATAGTTTGGTGTTGGTTACAAGTTCTATTGCAGTATTATTGGAGGAAGTGATAACAAATTGCTGTTGATGGGGAGCTTATTGCTTTTGGTGTGAATAGGATCAGTTTTGTTTTTTTAGGATTTAATTAATTTAGTTAATTTAATTTTTTATCCAGAAAAGTCATTATCCCACTGTACTCTGCCCTTATCAGACCAATGATAGAGTACAATGCTCCCTTTGGTCTGTACCTGACAGGCATATGCAGCAATTAGAGTGACCTCAAAGGTCCCTTACAAAAAGAATACAGAGCGTATCAAACCTGCCTTATGCAGAGCAACTTAAAGCCCTTTCCCTCTACTCAGTCTCCTATAGATTGCTGAGGGGTGATCTACACCTGGTTTGTAAGGCATTGGCAAACCCCACACTTATGAATCTCCTACATATTTGTAAGTCAAAAGAGTACCAGAAATACAAGGCCTAGAGAGACTGCCCCTTCTGTGGAACAGGCTTCCCATCCATGTGAAGCTAAGCTTGTCTGTTACCCATTTTAAGTGCAACCTAGACCAGTGGATGTGGAATAGGTAGTTTACTCTGGGCCTGGCACCCGTGTCCATTATGGACAGAGATAACATATAAATGTCTGGCTTTCAATGTCCTGTTCAGATAAAAGATGTCATTATTCTTTCGGGAAAACTTGGCTAGGCTTAGAAAGGCCCCCAGGTCATTAGCCTAGTAACAGTCTATGAATCTATGAATAGTTGCTGTGAGTTTGTTAATCATATTTCAGTGGAGGTAAGAGATTCCTTCATTAGATGTTGTATGTTTTTCTAGATTATTTGCAGAACAGATTAGTGTAGAGTAATCTGCATGCTGTATGACGGATGCAAGTTTAGCTGCAGTGTGCAGTTTATTGGAGAAGAAATTGAACAGAAGAGGCCCTAATATTGAGCCTAAGGGGACTTCAACTGTTTACATGGAGAATGGTGGAGATATTGTTTTCCCTTTTGACTGCCTGTGTCCTGTTTGAGAGGTGGCTATGAAACCAGGTTAATGATAATGAGACTAGGCCCAATAAATATAGTTTAAGTAATAGTTTCTGACGGAATAAGGCTCAGGATTTAGTTCAGGTTTTTAACCCTACCAGTTCTGGTGTTACTGCTAAGAGAAAAAAATAATTCTTCACTGTCTTGAGTATGTCTAGGCCATTGAACAGGAAAATAATTGTGAAGGAACAACCTGAGATATGAAGTTGTCTTTTCCATCCATTCCTCAAAGGATAGGTCTCGGATCCAACTTCAGATATAGACATGGCTACTCCAAGCTTTGGATCTGGTGCTCAGGCTCCTCCTCATGCTCATAATCCCCATGAATGAAATGAGCTACTTCAGATCTCATTTGCCCCTTGAAGAGCTGCAATACATCTTGGTACTCAGGAGAGTTTTTGTGGAAAACTTTGAAGCTTACTTTTAGTTAAGTAATTGCATTCCTTTTTTTTTTTTTATGTATACTTTATTCCTACTTATATGTATAAATATATATATGTATATATATATATATATATATATATATATATATATATATATATGTGTGTGTGTGTGTGTGTGTACATACAGGTATATATGTATGTATATACATATAATTTTTCACTGAGACCAAATCACCTAATTTGTCAAAACGCTGAAAACTCATTTGACTGAATCTCATTTCAATGAAAGCTTACAGTGCGACATTTCAAAAGACTAAACATTAAACCATAAGCAAACATACTCACAACAGTAATAACTACCTCTTTCCAAAACTTAAAAACTGCTTACTTACCCTCTTAACACAAACCAGACAATATAAAACCAAACTAAGTGGGGGGCTGTACCCCTCACCCCCCCAACTATATTTACTAACTCCAGGATCGCACTACAGTGGGAAAAAGGGCATATACCTTTTACTTGCCTTACAGCACTCTACACGCTGCCACTACTGCTGGGAATGAAGAAAACATCCGCCATATTACTTTAGATACTTCCCATAAAAATGTAAAGAGACATACCCACATTTAAAAACATTACAACACTACTTTCTACATGACTATTGGTATTCTAACAGTCAGCACTGTTTTTTGTGTCTTTCGGCTTTTCTTGGTTAGGGGTCACCACAGCGGAACTCCGGTCTGCTAATGATTGGTAGTGGATTTTTACGTACTGGGTTACCAGCCCTGACGCACAACCTTCAACGAAGGCATGCCCCATTCACATATGCCTCCACACAGAAGACACTCTAGCTGAGAATCGAACGGGACAATGTCTTGCTATGAGGCGTCAGCACTGTAAGTTACAGAAATTCTTTTTTATCACAAACAAGTCAGAGGTGAATGGAAACCCACATCATGTCTATGGCTTACAATTCAGTGAAATGAGATTCAGTCAAATGAGTTTTCAGTATTTTGAAAATTAGGTGATTTGGTCTCGGTGAAATGAAAGTCAGTCAGATGAGTTTTAGGTGATGTGAAGTAGATCCATATATGTGTATGCATGCACGGATTCACTTTACAACATTCTAAGCCCATAACATTGAAATTCAAAACATTGAGACCAAAATCTTGAAAATTCAAAACACTGAAAACTGAAAACATTAAATCCCATAACATTGAAAACACACAGAAAACCAACATTTAATATATGCCAGCAGAACTGCATACAGAAAAAAACAAAGCATGTTATACTTCTCCAACTATAAGCAGGGGGCGAGCACCCCTGCAACCACACCCCCTGGTACTTAAATGTATCAACTCCGAGATCGCACTACACAGAACAAAACAGCAAACATCCCAAATTTGCTCTTAATGACTGCCTGTTTAAATTGTAAACAAACTATCCTTAGCCTAGAAACACTACTTCACTGTTAAAACATTACACATTGCTATATATCTCTGTGATACTTATCAGAATTCCATAGGTAACCTCAGTCATGTTCCCTTCTTACTTGCTATACTACAACATAATACATCTTAGTGTAGTGTAGTGGGATCTTGGAGTTGATATATTTAAGTTAGGGGGCATGGAGGGGCGCATCCCCCCTCATGGGGGTGCAGGGGGGCCTGCACCCCACTGCTTATAGTTGAAGAAGTGTAATATGGCTTGTTTTGTATTTGCTTCTGTATGTAATTGTGCTGGAATATAGTATATGCTGATTTCCTATGTATTTTCAGTATTATGGGATTCAATGTTTTGAATTTTCAGTGTTTTGAATTTTCAAGATTTTGGTCTCAATGTTTTGCATTTCAATGTTATGGGCTTTCAATGTTCTAAAGTGAATCCATATATATATATAGGTTTACTATTGAAATATATCCTGACATATATATATATATATATATATATATACTGCGATATACCCATATAGATGTGTGAACGGCAAACACCTCACCTATCCACATATTCATGGTAGCATGGGTGTGGAGGTCTTCCTTCTAATGTCGATCTACGAAGTTTTTCCTTTGCTAACAGTTTTGCAGTTTCAGTTCAAACACGCCGATGAGGTCATTTAGATCGAAGTGCATTCGCACATTCAATAGTAAACCATATATAGATATATATATATATATATATATATATATATATATATGCACAAACACACACACACACACACACACACACACACACACACACACACACACACACGTATTCATATAGATCTTTGTTCCTACCTCTTCCTTCTTATTACTACTACATTTTTCCCTATTGTAGTAGTATTTTCTTGCTTTTATTTTTATCTTTATTTAAATTTTTTTAGGTACTTTAATTTTCTTCCTTTGACAGCTCTTTCTATATCAAAATGTCAGATAAGCCACTGGGCTTTAAAAAAAGTGTTGCTTGTCCTCACAAGCTTCCTAATTCTGATGTGCATGAGAAATGTGGCTACTGTCTGGGACCTTCTCACTTAGAGGTTGTTTACTCCATTTGTAAAACCTTCAGGCAGAGCCTTAATTGAGAGAAGAAACAAGCTTGTTTTAAAGGGTCTGCTACAGCCAACCCCAGGAGACAGGCCTTCTTCACTGTGTTACTACTTCCCCTTCTTCCTTTTCTTCTTCTTCCTCTTCTAAAAAGGCTGATAAAAAAGGAAAGATATAAGGAGACATTAAAAGACAAACCAAAGTCTTCAAAAAAGAGGTCTGTGGACCTGTCAACTTCACCTGGTCTAGCCCCACCAGCAAAGATACCTAAACCTTTGGAGCCAGAGATGTTTTTGGATCCAATAACCATTGAATCTGCTATGCCACCCAGTTTTTTCACCAGAACCTGTGACTCCTAGTGTTCTGTCTCTGATTCCAAAGGATAGACCAAGATATCCATCCAAGCCTCCTTCCTCCACTTCTTCATTAAGGTCAGTTAGGTCTACTCAGAAGCTCATGGAAGTGGAACTGGATAGGATGATGAGGTGTTTCCTTCAGACCCAGATCCAGTTAGTAGTCTGTGCTGGTAGTACCCCATCAGATCTGGGAGACATGTCTGTTCATCTAGGTCTTTAATAGCTCCTTCTCTGATCTGTCCTGTAGGATCGAAGCTTTTAGATCCATCTTTTACCAAAGGTAAGTCTGCATCAGAACTGAGGTTACATTCCTCCTCGACTAGTTCTGTGATGAAGTTGGCTCAGGCACGTCAGAGCCATTGGAGCCAGACTGTCAGTGCTAACACTGATAATTTGCAATCAAACTAAAGTCTTCAATTCCTTTTTCCCAATAGGAACATCTGATATGAAGTTGTTCAATCTCGCCGTTCTTTCTTTACTGATGGGTTCGGAGCTGATCCATCGGCTCAGGTACGGCCGTTTGCAAAGCTCGAGGTTTACCAGTAGCTAGAGGCCAAGCCCCTTATCCCATGATGCACTGAGAATTACCTCAGATCTAGTTTGCCACGGCATCTGATCAGAGGTTCCAATGCTTGCTCGGGCCAGCATTTTCTTCTAAACGTATTTTTGCAAGTTATTTCTAAAAATTTCTGTTGCTCTACCTATTAGTTGTTAGTATAATCTTGTATAGCTTCTTAAAAGCTCCCTTTTTCCTGTGTGTTATTACTTAGCATAGTTTTATCGGCCTTGTGTGTTTTGGCCTTGTTCAGTTTTTTTTTCTGCATATTATATAGATATTATTTATTGTTTTGGGTGGCCATAGATTACTAGTCTCTCTCTTTACAGTTTAGAGCCTGGTTCTGTTTAATTGGGTGTGTCTTTTTTCTAGGCTTATCTGTGTACTTTAGAGCCTAGGTGTGATTTTTTTCTATAGCTGATATATTGAGTGCTTTTTTTTCTTAGGCTTCTTGTGTGTCTTCTGTGTTTAAGCCTAAAGTATTTGATTATTGGATATGGCTGATGACAAGGATAAGCACCCAAAGTCTAGGTTTAAAAAGTGTCCAGACTGCGGGCAGAAAATGTCTGTTACTGATGGCCATGTAACTTGAGTTTACTGCTTAGGAGCTGTCCATTTACAGGAGTCTTGCAGTATTTGTCACTCTTTTTCCTCTAGGGTGTTACTGGAGAGGAAAAGGAAATTGGTCAACAGAGGTTTGTTAAAGCATCCGTTTCATGAAACGTTGAATGACCAGGATGTGGCCTGTAAGCCATCCAAGTCCTCTAAATCCTCAGTAGACTCTAAGGACTCCAAACAGTCAAAAAAATCCAAAAAGTTGGAAGATCCTGCGACATCGGCTCCACAGGCCTCAGAGTCAACTGTCCTTTCTTTTCGGAGCCGGCCCACAGTTCTGGAGCTGGTATCTGAGAGGCCTCTATTTCCACTGCTTCAGTCGGCACCATTGGTGCAGTCTTCTGTCAGCCTGTTGGATTTGGATATGGATTGATTAGTGCAGAAGCTTTTACGGGCACCAGGCCTTGCTAAATTGTTGTCGGCTCTGACCCTAGCATCGGAGCTGAAGACCACTACCCCTGACCTGACTGCTCCTCCTCCGAGTCGTACCGGACCTTTGGAGCCAGAGGGAGCCGACCTGTTGATTGTGGAGCCTTTGGAGCTGAGACCTGCTCCAGAGTCCTCAGTTACATCTACTCTGATGTCCTCTGCACCAACCTGGGACTCTAGGAGCCGACACTCTCCAGTCGGGTCTGGGGAGAATAGTCGCACCGTCTTGTCGGTGCCGACTCTTCCTCTCGGGGCTTCGACTTGGATGAGCTCAGCTCTTACCTCTGGCTCGGAGCCCACAGCCTTGGTGTGGGAGGGGTTGGCGGTTCCTTCAGGTCCATCAACTCCTTCTCATTGGAGTCATGATGCCTTCGAAGCCATGAGGAGAGCCTTGTCCTCCAAGACATTCTCGACTCCAGGTCTTGCTTCCTCATCCCCCAAAGCGCCTGTGTCCCCTTCTGCTTCCATCATGCAGGCTAGTTGTAGAGACCCAGAGCCTCAGGTAGCCCCACAGGGTGCCCCCTGCTCTTCCAAGATCTCCCCAGAGGCTCCCACTGAGGAGGTCCCTAGGAGGAGATTGTGCAAGAGGAGACACTTGGCATCCCCATAAGAGTCTTTAACATCTGATACTGACTTGGATGAGTCAGAAGGGTCCCCACGGTCCACCTCTAAGGATATCTTCTTTGCAGAGATACTTAAGATCCTTAGAGGGGTGATTGGCAGTCCAAAATCCCTACTGAGGACGATTCAGTTCTCCTGATGGCTTTTGGGTCTCAACCCTCCAACTCTTGGGTGTCTCCGCCCTTCAATGAGCTCATGCAGCTTGTCTCTCGGAGGGCGTGGGAGTCACCAGAGTCCATGGAGCCTGTTCCTCAGACGCCTAATAAGTTTATTTCTGCTCCAACAGATAAAAACTTTTTTCTACAAAGGAGTCCCTGTTGATACCATGGTGGTGGTGGCGGCGGCCACCAAAAAGGAAATGCCTGAGACTTCCTTGTCTATTCATCCTCCTACTAGAGAGTCTAGGATCATGGATAGATATGGGAAATGCATGTTTACTTCAGTGACTTTTACTCTTTGTTCACTGAACTATTTGACCCATTTCAATAGGTTGCAAAGAGATCTCTAAGGAGTTGGGAGATGCTCTTCAGGGTACTGTAGCTGCAGGGGCCTCTGCCAAAGTTGCTGTCCAGCTTGCTACCCTAAATTCTTTTGTGAACTCATCCATGCATCTCATATCATATGCAGCTGATGGAACGAGTAGGGCAGCGGGTACAGGAATTGCTCTCAGAAGACATTCCTGGATGTGCTTGTGTTTCTTCTCAGAGCCCTTTAAGTCTTCATTTGTGAACACCCCTTTTGATGGCTCATCCCTTTTTGGGCCAAAAGTGAAGGAAACTTTGACCAGGTGTGAACAGGAGGGAAAAACTCGTGTGCCATCAGAGTCTGTTTTTTCACCCCTACTCGGCCTTACCCCAAAAGCCAAAGGGGAGGAAAGATGTGGTTCTGGAAAGCCCAAGGAGCCTTTCAGGGCACACATGGTGAACCCCCCTCTAAGAGCAGAGGAGGGGGTAATAATGGAAGATGCTGCAGAGGGGGTCCACAACATCAGGGTGACAGAGATCACTTCTCTGGTCAGCCCTACCAGTGCTCCTGAAAGGAGGCCCAACTGTCCTGCTCTGGAGGTTGTCAGGGTCGCTTATCTTTGTATCCAGATGCCTGGCAAGATATAACAAAAGATAGCTGGGTATAAAGTATCATTTCCAGAGGTATCTCATACCGTTCTCCACACCCTGCTGCCCACAAGGAGAATCCCGGACGTTCCACCCAGTTACAGAGAACAAGCAACTATAGAGGTCCACAAGTTGCTAGAAAAAAAGTCATCCAGCCAGTCCTAGCAGACCAAATAGGATTCAGAACTTACTCAAGGTTCTTTTTGGTTCCAAAGAAAACAGGGGACTGGAGACCCATTTTGGACATCAGCAATCTCAACCAATTTGTGAAGAAAGAGAAGTTCCGGATGGTCACTCTACAGTCTATGCTTCCCTTTTTAGGGAAAGACAATTGGATGTGCTCAGTAGATCTCAAGGATGCATACTACTACATAAAAATGGCCAGGCCATCCAGAGATCACCTGTGTTTCTGTCTGGGAGCCAATCATTATCAGTTTCGAGCCCTGCCCTTTGGTCTCACTACAGCCCCCAGAGTGTTCACCAAATGTATGGCAGTGGTCACAGATCACCTGAGTCGTCTAGGATTCCAGGTGTTTCTGTACCTAGATGATTGGCTCCTTACCACCACCACCAGGCATCAACTGATTCAGGCAATGGAATACCCTCTGGCACTCTGCAATCACTTAGACATTACAGTCAACTTAGAAAAGTCTGCCTTGTCACCATCACAGCATATCGTTTTTATAGGGGCAGAGTTAGACACTTCAACCACCACTCTAAGACTACAATCAAGAGAGACTTTCTGCTTCGCCAGCATATCAGCACATTGGTATCAAAAGACCGAGCACCAGCCGCAGAAGTTCTAAAAGTATTGGGTTTGATGGCTGCAGCGATCCTGGCCATACCATTAGCAAGGATGCATATGCAGATTCTTCAATGGCTGTTGTTCACTCAATGGTCTTATCAGGAACTTCGAATGAATCACACGATTTTAATTACAAACTCTTGCAAGAGAGATCTCCAGTAGTGATTGACTTCTCTTCTTGTAACTATAGGACGCCCCTTTGCACTACCCCCTCCAGTAGCCACTGTGACCACGGACACTTCCCTGATAGGGTGGGGAGGCATTTTCAAGGAAAGACTGCCCAAGGCACATGGACGGATCAAGAGTCACATTTGCATATCAATGTTCTGGAGATGAGAGCAGTACTTCTGGTGTTGCAGTACTTTCAGGACTCTGTTTCTCTAGGAATGATTGCAATTCAGACAGACAATATGTTAGTAGACTGGTACTTGAACAAGCAAGGGGGAACCAAGTCTTACCCCCTTTGCCGAGAAGCCCTCAGAGTTCGGCAGTGGGCTGTTTCCTCCCAGCGCTTTCTGTTGGCAACACACATCACAGGGAGATCCAATCTGATAGCAGACAAACTGAGCAGGGCAATCTTGTTGCCGCACGAGTGGTCCCTCAAGAAAGAGATTGCGGACAAGATTTTCCGCAAATGGGGCCAGCCTTGCTGTGCCTCTTTTGCCAGCCACATCAACAGAAAATGCAGAAACTACTTTGCCCTGATTCCTCCTCCGGGAGAAGCCCTGAGAGACGCACTCATACACGATTGGCCCCCCGGGTCTCCTCTATGCATTTCCACCCATCCTGTTGATACCCAGATTTCTACAGAAAGCAAAATCACTGGGAAGGACCATCATTCTTATAGCCCCTCATAGGTTTCAGCAGATTTGGTTCCCATTTCTTCACCATCATCATCATCATCATCATCTTTTGCAGGATCCATGGATTCTGGATCCAGTTCTGGACCTTCTGACTCATCCGTTGAGGGACCTCCATCCTTCCTTGCAGTCACTGAACAGCTTGGCTGCTCCAGTTCCCCTCATAGCCAGGCTTCATAACTTTTCCAATGAGACAAAACAGATCCTTTTGTCTTCCCATAAGCCGTCCACTAGAAGATTATATCTTAGTAAGTGGAAGAGATTTTCCATATGGGCTTCTAAGTAGAACATTGATCCTTGACTATGATCTTTAATAAAGGAGCAGCAGCTGCAACAGTTCGTGTTTAGTTGGCTGCTATATCTAACTTTCATCTTGGAGCTGATGGGCTAAACATAATGTCCCACAAGTTATCCAAGGCTTTTCTGAAAGGAACGTTTCACATGAGGCCTCCAGTGAAAACTCCTTATTCTCCTTGGAATTTAAACTTTATGCTGTCTTGTATAATTCTCTCCCCGTATGAACCAGCATTATCTTGTGATCTCAAATATTTGTCATGGCAAACCATATTTCTGGTAGCTATTACTTCTGCCCGCAGAGTATCAGAACTTCAAGCTTTATCTATCAGCCCCCCTTATTTGATTCTCCACGCTGATAGAGTATCTCTTAGGACAAACCCCTCCTTTTTGCCCAGAGTTTGTTCAGAATCTAATATCAACCAAGTCATTGAGTTACCAGTTTTCTTTCCTAACCATTCCAATAAGTTGGAGTATATGCTGCACAAACTTGATGTTCATAGACAGCTCAGATTTTATTTGGACAGAGCAAAAGATATCAGGAAATCAGACCAGCTCTTCATGTCATTCTCTGAAGCCAAAAAAGGTAGACCAGTGGCTAAAACAACTCTTTCTAAATGGCTATCTGATTGTATCACCTTTGTTTATTCAGCTGCTAATATGCATTTGCAACACAAGATTAAAGCTCACTCAACCAGAGCAGTTTCTACATCTTCTGCATTCTAAGCCAAATTGCCCCTTGATAACATTTGTGCTGCAGCCACTTGGTCTAAACCTCATACTTTTATCACTCATTACAAAGTTGATAAGGCCTCCAGGGACAGGGCTTCATTTGAGTCTGCGGTTCTAAAGAATGTACTCCTGTGAGCCACCTGAAATTGATGGTGCTAGGGATGCTACCCATCAGTAAAGAATGAACGGCGAGATTGAAAAACTTCACATTAAGAAGTTATGTACTCACCATAACGTTCCATGTGAGTTGTTCATCTCACCTTCATTCTTACGTTCCCTCCCTCCTTTCCGCTCCTGGCTGATAGTTGACCTAGAGGTTGGTCTCATCCTGGTTACTCAATTCTTCTTCCTCTCCTTGGGTGGATAGCTCAGTTATATGGTTGTAGTATACACAGCAAACAAGATTTGAGGTAATTCTCAGTGCATCATGGGATAAAGAGCTTTGCCTCGAGCTACTGGTAAATCTCGAGGTTTGCAAACGGCCGTACCAAAGCCGATCCCATCAGTAAAGAATGAAGGCGAGATGAACAACTCACTTGGAATGTTATGGTGAGTACATAACTTCTTATTCTAGACAGTTCAGCTCCGGCATAAGTCTCAGATCCCAGTCAGAGGTTTGACCCACCTTCAGCAGTTTTGGCTCCGGAGCTGAGGCTCCCTGGATCCATCTCGAGTTCGGTGTTCAAGGCTTTTGAGAGAGTCTTCTCCCATCTTAGAGAGAGCTCTACCTTTTCTGAACTGTATCCTACTAATCCCCATAAAATCTCCCGGTTCCAAAATTTGCTGTTCCTGTTGCATTGGGGCAGCCAGTCTTGGAAAGCTTTGAGTCAGTTTTTCATAGAGAATCCATCTCTTTTTCTGAGTCCTTTGTTGAACCTCCCACAACTGAGGTCCACTGGAAACATAAATGCAAGAGGATGCACTTAGATTTCTCCCCATGGAATCTCTTACTACTGACACTGATTTCAGTGAAGGAAAAGTTCCCCTAGATCCCCTCTTCAGAAAGTGTCATTTGGGGAGATTGTGGAACTACTTAGAAAGGAGGTTAATCATCTCAAGACTGTTCTACACAGCAGTCAATGTTCCTTGAAGCTTTCACTTCTGGCCCATCTACTTCTTGGGTTATTTCCCCCACTGATGAGATTGACCTAAGCTTGTTACAGGCAAGGAAGGAATCTGTCATGGCTGAACCTATCCCTTAGAAACCTGATAAATTTTTAGTAGCTCCTAAAGACAGACTCCAATGGAGTAAGTGTCCTGCTGTAGATTCCATGATAGTGGCAGCAGCTATTAAGAAGGAGTTGGTGGAAGAGAGATGCTCTATCCATACACCTAACAGTGAGTCACATGCATTATACAGACTCAGGAAGCATGTATACACCTCATCTAGTTTTTCTGATAGAGCATTGAATTATTTGGCATGTGTCACCTGCTTCCATTGAGATTTGACCAAGAAGATTGCCAAATCTCTTCCAGGAACCCTGTCTGTCGATCAAAGGAAGGCTATTGAATCACAGCTGGCTATCCTTAAATCCCTTTCCAACACCTGTATGCTTCTTATCTTCAGTGCTCCAGAGGGTACATTTAGACAAGTGGGAACAGGCATTTCTATCAGGCATGCCTGGATGCGACTTTGCAATTTTGTGTTGCATTTCAGAATGTCCTGCCTCAGTGCCATTTATGATGGATCAACCTTGTTTGGCCCAAAACTCAAAGAAACTATCTCCAGAAGTGAGAAGGATGCAAATCCCTTTCTGCTATAGGGAACAAGTTCTCATCACCTCAACAGACCTTCTCCAGAAATCAGAAGATAGGTAAAAGGATTTGATTTTGTAAGTCCCAGTGGTGCACATCAGACACATCTGGAGAAAGAACTCCCTGAGACAGAGGGAGAAACTGTTATAATGGATGTCACCAAAGAGGCAGAGGTGGTCCACAAAACCAAGGCTTCAGGGGTCCTTTCTCAGAGAAGCCTCTTCAATGCTCTTGAATGTTTGCCCATCTGTCATACTGTGGAGGCAGTTGGGGAGATGTTTATCTGTACACCCAACATCCATGACATTCATCACTTATGACACATGGGTGCAGAAGATTGTAACCAGAGGCTATGTCATATATTTACATACTGCCCCATCACTTGAGAAAAGAATTCAGAATGTTCTAGGTTCATAGGTTCATAGATTAGTACTAGGCTAACTGTTCTTGTGGGCCATTTTAAGTCTAGCCAATTGCCCCATGTGAGAATCAAACCCTGCACTTTGTGTTTGTAAGTTAAACACCTTAACCATTATGTCAACCTTCTACTATCACAAAGATAAGCAGCCTCTTTAGAAATAGAGAGGCTACTAAGAAATCAAGTGGTCCAAGAGGTGTTCCAGACCAAAAAAATCTGGAATTTACTCAAGATTCTTTTTAGTGCCAAAGAAAAACAGGGTCCTCGGGCCAATTTTGGACCTAAATACTAAACAAATTTGTAAAATAAACAAAAGTCTGGATGGAATGGTTCACTCCATTCTTCGATTGCTCAAAACCATAAGTAATTCTATTCTTTTAAAGTCAACCTTAAGAAAACATCTTTCTTCACTCTGGCACTGTTCATTTGCCAAAATAAACCCTCCTTAAATATCTGTCTCCTTACTATAAAACTTTCTTTATTCAATCTCATTACTCTATAAATCTTTCTCAGACTATCTCTCCGTAATGACTGCTGGAACTCAAACTCTAGCTGTTAAATGCTATTAACACCTATAACCCCAAAACATTTAATATTTTCATGCTGTTTCACAATCATCCAATTCTACTATTAATGTTAATAATACTACACAATGTAGTAGTACATAAATATGTACATAACATTGAACCATTGTGATTATATTATTCGTAATGTAGTGTGGCTGTATAAACTATGTATTAGTGTCAACGTCAATGTCTTACTCTATTGTAACTGTATTTTATTCTATAATGCATATTATTTTCTTGTATGTACTGTCATTTTATGTGGAGCTTTTCTCCCCAGGCTTCCACTGAAAATGGGCTCACCTAGGCCTAGTGAACCATCCCGGTAAACAAATGCAATAAGTTGTTGTGTCTTTCGGCTTTTTCCAGTTAGGGGTTGCCAAAGTGGAACTCCGGTCTGCTAATGATTGGCAGTAGATTTTTACGTACCGAGTTGCCAGCTCTGATGCACAACCTTCAATGAAGGTACGCCCATTCATGCATGTCTCCACACAGAAGACGCTCTAGCTGAGAATCGAACAGGACATCGTCTTACTGTGAGTCAACAATGCTACCGCAGCACCACCACCGCAGTAAACAAATGAAATAAGTAAATAAATAAATAATAAAGGTGCTCAATAAATCTTCAGGGTACATGCTACCATATAAAGCTGGACAAGTGCCCCAAAATGTATCATAACTTCTGGCTGGATGCTAGTCATTTCCATTTCAAAACACTGCCCTTTGGACTCTCCACAGCCCCCTGAATATTCAGCAAGTGTGTAGCTGTGGTAGCAGCTCACCTATGACTACAGGGGGGTACTGACTTTTCCCATACCTGTATGACTGGCTCATCATCACCCCTTTCAAGAATCTACTAATTCAAGCCAGGGACTTCTTGCTCCAACTCTGTAAGGACTTAAGAATCATAGTGTACTTAAAAAAGTCCAGACTACAGCAAGTTCAGTCTCTGGAATCCATTAGTACAACTTTAAACACAAGATCGCAGATAGTGAAGCTTCCTCTTCAATGATTTCATCTCTTCACCAGCAAGCCCTAGAACTTTTATCCTACTGGAAGCCACCTGCAAGACTAGTCCTTTGTCTTTTAGGTTCTATGGCTGATTCAGTCACATTAGTTCCACTGCCCAGATTTTACATGCAAGTTCTTCACTGGACCCTGGCAGTTCAGGGGTCAGTCAGAAAACAACCTGTATCCTTTCCAGTGAGTCTAACAAACATATGCAGGACACACATACAGAGGTGGCTAGAATCTCAACATGTTACAGTGTTGTCCATTCATTCTGTCTGCCACAGTGACCATGAACACGGACACTTCCCAGCTGGAGAGCGGGCCATTATCTGGAAAAAATAGTCCAAAGCACATGATCTCAGAGAGAGGCCAATCTTCACATCAATGTTTTGTAGTTGAGAGCAGTCCTCCTAATGTTGAAAGCTTTTCAGGACTGTCCCTCCCCTTCAGTGTGATTAACATACAGACAGACAGACAACATGGAAGTTATCTGGCACATACATAAACATGGAGGAACCAGATCTTATCATCTTTTGAGAGGCCATGAGCGTGTGGTAATGGGCAGTATCCTCTCACTGCTTTCTAACTGCAATGCATATCCAGGGAAATCCAACATACTGGCGAACAAGTTAAGCAGATCCATTGTATCCCTCATGAGTGTTTCCTCAACTCATCAGTAACAGAGTGGATTTTCATCCATTGGGGATGACTTTTTTGCAATCTCTTTGCATCTCTCAACAACAGCAAATGCAGTAAATTCTTCATTCTAAGACCTCAGGAGGGGGAGTTGCTGTGAGACAGTCTAACTCATCCTTGTCCTGAGTCACCTTTATGCCTTTCTCCCAACACCACTGATTTTCAGTTCTTTACAGCCAGCATCTGAGTTAAAGATCAAGGTAATCCTCATACCCCCTTGTTGACCTCAACATGTGTTGTTTCCCTTCTTCTGAACTCATCTAATTCACCCACCTTTGGTTCTGGACTCAGATTTACTTTCTGACCCCATCAGGGCTGCCTCACCCAAATATTCACTCCCTCAACTAATCTCATGGTTCCTCCAATTCCAATGATGTTTCGACAGTCCAGGTTGTCATTTCCAGGTGCCCACTTTTCTCTTTTTCCTTTCAGAAACCTTGCAGTAGGAAAGTTTATAGAAATAAATGGAAGAGGTTTTCTAATTGGGCTGTAGTGAAAAATGCCGATCCATTTTCAGCTTCTCTCCATTTATTTTGGACTTCCTCACACATCGTTTTTCAAAGTGTTGCCAGCTATTCCATTATTAATGTTTGGTTAGCTACAGTTTCCTCATTTCACATAGGAGAAAGTCTTCCACTCATAGCTTCCCATAGATTGTTGAAGGCCTTCCTATAAGGTACTTTCTTACTCCAGCCTCCAGTTATAGATCTAGTCCCTCCATGGGATATTACCATTCTTTTGCAGGCCCTAATGGGCCCACTCTTTGAACTTGTTGCAGAACTGGATCTTAAGTTTTTATCTTGGAAGACCTTATTCCTGGTGGCTGTCACTTCAACCAAGAGAATTTCCGAGATGCATACATTATCCTCTGTACTTAATTTTTCATAAAGACAGAGTGTTTCTGAGAACCAGTTCCTCTTTCTTCTTCTTCTATGTGGCTTTGGAATCATCTGTTAGTAATTTCATAAACCTTCCAAAATTTCTCAACCAAGGGTAAATATACCCTGAATTTGCTTGATGTTCATCACCAGTTGCATTTTTATCTACATCACACTAAGTCTTTCAGAAAATCTGACTAGTTATTTGTGTCCTTCTCCGATGCTAAATTAGGAAAAGCTGTGTCCAAAGTCACTCTTTCTCGATGGCTGACTCAATGTATTTCATTTGCTTACCAAAATAAGGAATTTGTCTCCGTTCCACTCCAAAAGCATATTCAGCGAGATCTGTGGCTTCATCAGCCTTTTTGTCCAAAGTTCCAATTGATGTAGTATGTGCTGCAACTAGCTGGTCCAAGGGTCATACCTTCATCTTCCACTACAAATTCTATATGCTGTCCAGATCTAGGGCCTCGTTTTCATTCAGTTGTGCCCTGGAATGTCATCCTATGAGGCCTCCCATGTGGAAAAGTATCTGGGGACTCTGTCCCTTCCATTGAGGAATAGACGAAAAAGATAACATCAGATGTTAAGTTGTCAATCTCGCCTTCATTCTTGTCACTTTTACCAGCTCGAGGCAGCCCCATATCCCATGATGCAAGCGGTGATTACCCAGATCTCATGAGGTCACCTTTTTTGCCAGCTCCTGGTAAGTGAATTTAATTACTCTTTTTTGAGAGATTTAGCCATCCCAGTACCTTAATTTCTTCATATTCATAGTTTTGTTAGTTCCCCGATTCACTTAGCCCTATTCCCATTAGTTTCCCATTCCCTTATCTATATTTCCTGTTATTCAGGCCTTAGGCCTTACCCACCCAAACAATTTCCTGTCAGGATTTGTTTAGGTGTGTATGTTTTTTTTTATTTTTCTGTACTTAGTTTTGTGTATAGTCAGTGTAATTTTTTGGACTGAGTGGTGTGTGTTTGTGTTTAGAACTCAGTCATGTCTAAAGACACTAGGGTCTCAGGCTTTAAGAAGTGTGACTCGTGCTGTCAGAAGATGTCTCTGACAGACGGTCACACTTCTTATTACCTGGGACTACACCTGCAGGACTCCTGTGCTATTTGTCACTTATTCAGCCAGAGAGTCCTGCAGAAATAAACTTATCCTAAGAGGTCTTCTCAAGCCTGAGAGCTCCCTGGCTAAGTCCAGCTCCGGGAAGCTCTCAAAGCCATTCAAGGCCCAGCCTTCAGTGTCCAAGTCTGTGGCTTTGGTTCTGACTCCCAGAGCCAATCCTTCCTTCTCGGAAGTTGTATGATCTTGATCGTCGGCACGATACTCCTGGATTCGCCTGCTGGTCGGCACCCGGCCGATACCTTGCTCCAGCCTCGTCGGCTCCGGCTGGAGCCGACACATCTCTAACCCAGCTCGGGCCGACAGGTTCCGGCTCCTGAAATGAAGGTTCTCCGATGGCTCCGTCGAGAAAGAGATCTAGATCTCCTTCGCTGGAGTCTATCCACTCGGCTCCGGCCTCTCCTTACTTTGGGGTGGAGCCATGGGGGCCAATCCTCAGGTCTTCCAGACTCTCAGACCATGACTTAGAGAGTGGTGAGTAGACTGCTGAAATCACAGGCACTGGCCCAGATGCTCCATAGCCCGTCTCAGCAGGCGACCGCTATTCCACACCCTCCAGAAATTCCTCCTTCGACTCTCCTTCAGTGGTACCGTGACTGTTGGTGCTATACCACCCTTTCAGGCTCCGTCGTCTTGACTCCTATCTCCTCCTTGAGACCTTCCTTGGAGGGATCCGTCGTCGGCGGCCCTCTGGTTGGTTCCGCCGACATCTGCTTCGGAGCCTTCCCTTTCAGTGGGGCTGGGGATTCCTGTTTCTTCAGAGCGGGAGCTCTCGGTCCTCCCTGGGAGTGGAGCCTTCGAGGTGATGAGGAGTGTGCTAGCCCCCGAGCTCAGTCAGCAGTCGGTTCCTTTAGCTCCTCCCTCTACGGTGCCTGTAGATATCTCTTCCCAATCTTTTGCTCCCGGACCCAGAGATCCATCGCCCCAGGTCTCCCCATTGGGAAAAACTTCCTCTTCCGAGGTTTCTCCTGATCCTTCAGGGGAACCCCCGCATAAGAGGACCTGCAAGAGGAAGCACTTAGACTCCCCTGAGTCTACTACATCAGATACCGACTTATATGAGTCAGAGGGATCCCCAAGATCCCCCTCTGAGGATGTCTCCTTTTCAGACATCCTTGAACTCCTGAAACAGAGGGGGAACTGGCCCTCCATTAATCCCTCCGAGGATGAATCGGTATACCTGGAGGCTTTAGGATCTCGACCCCCCACCTCCTGGGTGTCTCCGCCTTTCGACCCCCTCATGGAAGTGATAGCTCGGCGTGGGCATCTCCTGATTCTGTGGAACCAGTCCCCAGGAGGCCTTCTAAATTTATCACGGCCCCTGACTGAAAACAGTTTCTCACCAAAGGTGTCCCGGTTGATGCCATGGTGGTGGCAAAAGGAACTTGCAGATCCTTCCATACCAGTCCATCCTCCTAATAAGGAGTCTAGGACCATGGACAGGTATGGTAAGTGGATGTTTTCCTCAGCGACCTTTGCTATGCGTTCGCTGAATTATTTATGTCACTTCACCCGACTTCAAAGAGATATTTTCAAAGAATTAGGTGAGGTAGCACAGGATCCGTCAGCTGCTGGGGCTCAAGAGAAGATTGCCTCTCAGCTGGGAATCCTAAATTCCATAACTAACTCCTCCATGCGGCTCATTTCTTATGCAGCCGATGGGGCAAGTAGAGCTGCAGGCACAGGAGTGGCTCTCAGACGTCAATCCTGGATGCGGCTTTGCAATTTTGCAGATCCCTTTAAGGCGTCCTTCACAAACTCTCCCTTTGATGGGGCAACTTTGTTTGGACCTCAGGTGAAGGACACTTTGACCAGGTGAGAGCAAGACGGCAAGACTCTTTCTGCCGTAGGAGTCCGTTTCTCCACCCCTTCTAGACCTTACCCCAAAGGTCAGAAGGGAGGGAAAATACGGTTCCGAAAAATCACAGGGAGTCATGCCTCATGCACGTGGTCAGTTTACCCCCAGAGGCAGAGGGGGTAATAACAACAGATGCCGCCCTAGGGGCAGAGGGGGTCCGCAGAACCAGGGCAGCAGAGAGCCTCTCTCTGACAAGCCCTTCCAGCATCCCTGAGGTGTTGCCCGACTGCCCACCCTTGGAGGCAGTCGGGGGGAGATTGTCACTGTACCCAGAAGCCTGGCTTTCCCTCTCTCAAGACAAATGGGTACAGTCGATCATATCCGAGGGCTACAAAATACCTTTCGAGAAAAGCCCCTTCCCTCAAAAAGGATCCCTTCCAGACGTTCCACCCGGTCTAAGGGAAATTGCAAAGCTAGAGGTTTCAAAGCTTTTGGAGAAAAGGGCCATCCAGCCAGTTCCAACAGATCATTTAGAGTCCGGAATCTACTCAAGGTTCTTTTTGGTCCCAAAAAAGACGGGAGACTGGAGACCAATATTAGACCTCAGCAGGCTAAACAAGTCTGTCAAAAAGGCAAGATTTCGGATAGTCACACTTCAATCTATTTTGCCCTTTCTGGGCAAAAACAACTGGATGTGCTCCATAGACCTTCAAGATGCGTACTATCACATAAAAATCCACAGGCGGCTCCAGAAGCTTTCTCCGCTTTCGGCTGGGGACCAGTCATTTTCAATTCAGAGCCCTGCCCTTTGGTCTCACTACAGCCCCCAGAGTGTTCACCAAATGCATGGCAGCGGTCACGGCTCACATGAGATGTCAGGGATTCCAGGTGTTTCCGTATCTAGACGACTGGCTCCTCTCAGCCACCACCAGGCATCAACTTCTCCAGGCCAGGGATTACACTCTATGTCTCTGCGGCCAGTTAGGGATTTCAGTCAACTTCGAAAAGTCTTCCTTATCGCCTTGCCAATCTATTACCTTTATAGGTGCAGATCTAGGCACTACTCGGATGTCAGCAAACCTAACAAACCAAAGAATCCTGGATATCCAAAACCATGTTCAGATCATCCTATTCAGCAAAAAGATACAAGCCAGGTTGGTCCTGAAAGTGTTAGGCCTTATGGCAGCTGCCATCACATTTCTTCCTCTGGCCCATTTTTACATGCGTCTCCTACAGTGGATGTTGTTTACCCAATGGTCCTTCCAGCACTTACCCATGCGTCACAAGATCCTTGTGACACAGACCTGCAAGAGCCATCTATCCTGGTGGACTTCTTCCCCCCTAGACCATCAGGGCAGACCATTTGTCCCCCCGGCCCCGGTAGCCACAGTCACTTCGGATGCCTCCCTGATCGGGTGGGGGGGGCATTATCAGGGCAGGATGGTCCATAGCATGTGGCAACTGTTCAAATACCACCTGCACATAAATGTCCTAGAGATGAGAGCAGTGCTTTTAATGTTGCAAGCCCTCAACGACTTTCTTCCCTTAGGAACTATTGCAGTTCACACGGACAACATGTCCGTGGTATGGTACATCAACAAACAAGGCGGGACCAAGTCCTATCCTTTGTATCGAGAAGCTCTCAGACTTTGGTAATGGGTGATCTCCTCTCATCGGTTTCTGATAGCAACGCATATCCCCGGGAAAACCAACATCATAGCGGACAGATTGAGCAGAGCTATACTCATGCCTCATGAGTGGTCTCTCAAACAATCTATAGTGGAAGAGATTTTTCAGAAGTGGGGCCACCCATGCTGCGACCTTTTTGCTACACCCCAAAACAGAAAATGCCCAGACTTCTTCTCTCTCTTTCCACTTCCGGGCCATCCCCCCAGAGACGCTCTAACCCAGGATTGGCCCCGGGGACTTCTTTATGCTTTTCCCCCTTTTCCGTTAATACCTCAAGTACTCCAGAAAGCTACCGTCTTGAGAGCCAAGCTGATTCTCATTGCCCCTTACTGGCCTCAACAAATTTGGTTCCCATTCCTTCATCGCCATCTCTTGGTGCAGCCTTGGCATCTGGACCCAGTTCCAGATCTTCTGACCCACCAGTCGGGTCAACTGCACCGGTCCATTCGTTCCCTCAACCTCACCGCTTGGTTGCTCCACTTCCTTCCTTAGCCAGGCTTCCTATGATCTCTAACCCTGTTAGAGATATCATAGTAGCTTCTCTAAAGTCCTCTACTGGAAGGATTTACTCTAGCAAATGGCAATGTTTCTCCCTTTGGGCAACGTCTAAGAACATAGACCCCTTTACTGCCCCTATTCAGTCAGTCTTGGACTTTCTAGCTGAAATTTTTCACTCCGGTTCTTCTTCTTCCACAGTTAAAGTCCAGTTGGCAGCAATCTCGAATTTCCATGTCGGATTTGCAGACCAGAACATTATGTCTCACAAACTTTGTAAAGCCTTTCTCAGAGGGGTATTCCTACTTAAACCCCCTGTTAGGGATCCCCCACTGCAGTGGGACCTAAATTTAGTGCTGGCATCCTTGATACTTCCCCCTTTCGAACCGGCTGCTACATGCTCATTACAATTTCTTTCTTGGAAGACACTCTTTCTAGTTGCTATTACCTCGGCTAGGAGAGTGTCTGAACTTCATGCCCTCTGTGTTCGTCCCCCTTACTTGGTCTTCAACAAGGATAGAGTATCCCTGAGAAAAAATCCATCCTTTTTGCCCAAGGTTGCTTCTAAAACAAATTTAAATCAATCTATTGATCTTCCAGTATTTTTCCCCAATCATTCTGACAGGGCGGAACAAAGATTGCATTGCCTAGATGTTCATCGCCAACTCAGATATTACTTGGACAGAACAAAGCAATTTAGGAAGTCTGATCAGCTTTTTCTTTCTTATGCTGAAAATAAGAAAGGTCTCCCTGTTTCTAAATTGACTTTATCCAGATGGCTGTCTTCCACTATTTCTGACATTTATCAGCTTAGGGGCAAACAACTGATCTCAAAACCTAAAGCACATTCTACAAGAGGTCTAGCCACATCTACAGCTTTTCAGGCTAGACTACCCTTAGACACTATTTGTGCAGCAGCCACTTGGGCCACTCCTCATACCTTCGTTTCACATTACAAATTGGATTTGGCCTCCAGGGACAGGGCAAGTTTTGGTTCCACAGTTCTCAAGAGTCTGTTCCATTGAGCCACCCAGGATAGAGGTGCTAGGGACGCAGTCCCATCCAGCAGAATGAAGATTGACAACTTAACATTTAGAAGTTATGTACCTAGCATAACGTTCCATGTTAGTTGTCTTCTCTCGCCTTCTTTCTTGCGTCCCTCCCTCCTGTCCCCCTAGCCTGGACAGACCTTGAACTTCCTTCTTCTCTGGGAGATTGTTCTTCCTTAGTCACCAGTTAGCTCTGGACTTTATTTACCTGGGTTCCCCTTACAGCCTTAATATACGAAACAGGAACACAAACACTGGAATGTTTGATAAGGTTCTTTTAATTTTGGTACCTCGGCCTTCGCCTTCTCCTGGAATACATTTTACAACATCAAACACCACCCCTTATATAATGCATTTAATTACATAATTAATGCTCCTTGATTTAGCAATTTATTAATTATTAACTCAACCATACCATTTCACTTCAAAAATACTGACTTCATTCACATTCATATTTTCTAACTTCATTAAATATACTATCAATTATATATGAACATTTTTAATCCACCCAAGCTATTATTAATAAATAACCACATTACTAAATGTTATTATAGCATCTATTATTACGAATTTTTACAAAATTTAGAATTTATACATCAAACATAGATTCTTTCTAAAAAGTTTGTTTTTTCTAAAATAGATTATTATTCTAAGAAAATGTGGAAATATTCACTCTAAATTTCCATGTTCATTCCATTCGGAAACAAAGTTTTATAGTTGAGAATAAACCTAGATTCCAGTTGTTCTTCTTTCCTTTGTGGGAAGATTATGGGCAGTTTCCTCTAGATACCAAACGAGATCTGGGTAATCACCGCCTTTCATCATGGGATATGGGGCTGCCTCGAGCTGGTAAAAGTGACTCTCGAGCTTAGCAAGTGCCGAGTCGGAGCCGAGGATCGGCTCCGAACCCATCCAGCAAGAAAGAAGGCGAGAGAAGACAACTAACATGGAACGTTATGGTAGGTACATAACTTCTAAATATGAAAGTTATGTACTCACCATAACGATGGATCTGGGTTGTCTGTTTCCATCCTTTCCTCAACTTTCCATCTACTTTCCGCCTCCTTATTTTGTTTTGTGGTAGTATAGTTTGGTAATAATATAATTTCATTCTGAGATGTATCTAACTGACCTGGCTCTGGCTTACGAAGGTATTATCTTTTTCTGCCTGTCTTTCCTTATAGAGGTTACCACTATTTAAGTCACCTACTCTTTTAGGTAGCATACAGCCGTACTTTATCATTTATTTCCTTTTCTGGACAGGGAAACTCAACCTGGAGTAGCTTGTTCTATTCATAGGGATTATGAGTAGGGAGAGAAACCTGAACAATGGCTCCAAAGCTTGGAAGTGGCTGAGTGCAGATCCAAGGTAATATCCAATACACATCCATTGAGGAAGGATAGAATCAGGCAACACAGCTCTATAATTATGTAGAGTACATAACTTTGGATTTTCTCTCCTGAAATTTCTGATTCTGATTTTGAGGAGACTGTTTCTCTTGATTATCTCTTGAAAAGATTTTCTTTTCCTGAAACCATATCCAGACTGAATCAGTATTTTTTTCAGTGAGAACTTAATGATCTTCCACAATTTGTTAAAGAAATATTATTTATTACAACTAGTACCTATACCCATTCCTCCTGATGCTCATCATACTGATTGCTGCTGCAGTAGCCTTAGCTATCTGGGTTATATCCTGCCAAGGATATAAGAGGTGCCCAGTTTCCAAAGCTTCAGGGCACCTCCCATGCACCCAAACTTTCAGGCAGCTCAAGCTGAGCTGACTAATAGACAAGTTTGGGTGTCGGGCCCTTTAGAACTTTACTGGCACAGAAGAGTGTGCTCCTTTAAGGTTTTTGAGGATCAACAGTTGGCTTGGTGCTGTTTCTTTGGTCCTCTTTGGGGAAGAACCTTCCATTTTATAAGTATTGTTTGTGTTTTAGCATTTTTTTCTTCAGGAAAGTCATTTTAAAGATGGGAGTTTGTGTTTTAATGGACTGTCATGAGATTGTATCATACTTTTTAAATGGGAACATTCTTTCTTCCTGTAAGTTTAAAAGTTGTGTAAAATAACTGATTTTTTTTCCTGTGAAGAAATTGTGTTTATTTTACTCTTTGGGGGGCTTGAAATGTGTTTTAAAGTGCTTCTTTCTCTGTTTTTGTTTTCTGAGAGAAAAGTGACTTTTAAAGATGTGTGGATTTTACCAGTATTTGCTACTTGTCTTCCTCAGGAAAGAGACACTATTTTTGGATTGACCGTGGAACAAACTACCAGTCCCATGGTCTGTCCTTCTTCCAGTCATGAAAATAGAAAGTTAAGCATCAGCCTTTGCTACCACACAGGCTAGCAATTTGCCTCAGCTGCAGGTGGGTGACTGCTGTGACCATTTGTTGTATCTCAGACCATTCATCTTTTACTCTGGATTCATCTAGTGTAGCACCTATAGCTACTGTGGACATTGGATTAACCACATTTTCCATGGCTGTTGGGGTCCCCTCAGTGGGCCAAGGAGAGCCACTATTGTCACTCCTGTGAGAAGGAACAGGGAAGACTTCCCTGTTGTGTCAGAATGATGTGCCCATCTCAGGGGAAGCTGCTGCTGCCATTAGTAGTACAGCTGGTCAAATTTTTCCTGACAAAAAGAAACAGAAAAGTAATCACGTCTTCAAATTTCCTTAGCCAGAGTAGTTTACTGAGTCTGGCTCAGGATTGAAGTCAGTCTGTTGATCCTTCTTGTATAGTAGTTTCTGGTAAAAGAAAGAGGGATACCTCCTTTAGTGAACAGATTCAAGTTTCTGCATCTGAACAGGTAGTTGAAGGGATAGATACATGGTTATATCCTCAGGTTTCTGATTCAGACTCAGAGTACAGCTCAATTTCTGATTCTCCCTATGGGAATTTCTCTTTCTCTGCGAGATTTGCTAGAATGTGCCAGTGTTTTCAGAGGAAGAACACTGAGATTTCTCAGTCCATCAGAAAATACTGAGTTGCTACATTCTGTCTGCTTTAGAGGATGTGTGTGTTACCTCCTGCAGTTTTCCTCATAGTTAGCCAGCTGCTCCTAAAAAGGCAGATAGGATGCACAAAGTTCCTCAGTCTTTTCATTTTTTATACACTATTCAAACACCTGACCCAGCAGGTATAGCTTTAGTTGATCCCACTGCTGCTAAACACTTACGTAATTCCAATCATACTCTTTCTGATTTGGATGGGAAGATTGATAAGGATAGGAAAAAGTATATACTTCTACAACTTTGATTTTGGACTTGTATGTTAAAGTTTGTTCTGACTAATTATGAAACTATGAGGAATGTTTTAGCTGCAGTTTCTTCTTGTGAGGAAAAATCTGCATTCAGTAATTTAGTTTGTTCTATTGCACAGGTCACTACTCATTGTTTACAGTGTGTGTATGACTATTGATACTTTTTCCAGGGCTATGGCCACTGGTACTGTTTTGAGGAGGTTTGCATGGTTGCATTCTCAGAACCTCCCAGATTATGTTAAAATGACATTTTAAATCCCCCTTTGGACAGAGTTTAATTTTGGCCCGTCTGCTGCAGAGGTGATAAAAAGTATGATGAAATGTGCAAGAAAATCTATGGAATCTCTAAGATTTTTCAGCCCTCCTTTTCCAAATTTTGTAAGGGATTCTCTAACTCTGTTCACCCAGTTTTGGCAAAAAGCGGAATAAACAGTCTCAAAAAATACAGGTAAACAGACATTTAGGAAAAACTGGCTAGGGAGCTCCAAAAAGAAGTCTTTGATCTCCCAAAACTAAGGGTGGTCCAACAAGCCTGAATGACTATTTAAGAGATTTTGTGACTCCCTACCACCATGGCCCCCATTTTCATTCCTGAAGGTCTGAATCTCCATTTTTCTCTTTGGCAACAGGTAGTTTCAAATGGGTTCTGAAGATCATTCATTAAGGTTACAGATGGCAGGTGGGAGGAAATTCCTCCTTTCCAGGGAGTCATTCCTCATCCTCCAGATCAGACCCTTTTGTTTCTACTAGGTCTTCTTCACATGCTGTCTGAAGGAGTGCTAGAAACAGTTCCTCCTTCTCAGGTGGGGAAATATTTTTTTTCAGGGATGTTCTTAAAGAATAAAAGTGCTTCAAGACCAGTTCTGGACCTTTCTTTCCTAAACCTGTTTGTGGTAGTGCCCAGATACAGAACGATGCTACTTCACAACCTGTTACCTCTTCCTCTTTCTAGTAACACTAGACTTAAATATGCTTATTACATCCCCTTTTCATCCAGACTTCAGACATTTCTTAAGGTCTGGTTTGTCTGGATCACATTGTCAGTTCTCTACCATACTCTTTGGACTATCCACTTACACCAAGAGTGTTTACAAAGTGTCTAGCTCCAAGTATAGCTCATTGCAGGCTACAGGGTATCCACATTTTTCTGTATTTAGACTACTTGCTTTTCTTTGCAGAGTCTTTTTCAAAGTGTCAGGAATCTCTCTCTGATATTCCAAGAGAACATTCAAAATTATTTCTTGACTCCTTCAAACACACACTTGTGTTCCTAGGATGTCAAATAGACACCTCAGGGTAAAGAGCTTTTTTTACACAGGAAAAAAAATATATGTATATCTGTATCTGTTTATATGTTTTTCACTCAGACTTTAATTATTGTGATGGAATACCTTAGGATTATGGGTCTCATGGCTTCTGTGATTCTCATGATACCTCTGGCAAGAGTGTTATTTGAAGTATCTTTGGTCCCAGAATTAACACCCTTTGTCATTTCAAATCACAGTGCTTGGGTTTCACAAAAGGTAAATAATTTAGTGGAGGCAATAGATATCCTTAAATCCAGTTCTTCCTTTCTCTTTCCTTGTTTCAAAGCAGTCAGTTACCACAGATGCCTCGGACTTTGCTTGGAGAGCAGTTTCAGGAGGCATAAATGTGCATGGTATGTGGGACACCAATGATAGACACAGGCACATAAGTATCAAATGGATGCCTGCCCTGATCAAGTCACTCAACTTTCTGAATAATCTTTGGTCCCCAGGACCTTTTCAAGTTGTTACAGACAATACCACAGTCATGTGCTACATTAACAAGCAGGGTAAACCAGGTCATGCCCGCTTTACAGAGTAGCTATGTTAGCTTGGGATCTAGATTCACAGCAGAATCTCTTTCAGTAGGTATTCTACCTTCTGTCAGAGCAAAACTGTGCTACAGACAAACTCAGCAGGACGACCTTCACAAATGGAAACTAGATCAGGGGGTCTTACAAGATTTGATCCATCTGTGAAGAGTTCCTCACATAGACCTCTTTGCCTCCTCTCTGAAAATCCAGCTGGCAAGATTCTGTTCTAGGACTCCATGCAAGAAGGCCTGAAAGACAGATGCCTTTTCTTTTCCTTGGACAGTAATGTTCCTGTATGC
This sequence comes from Protopterus annectens, assembly GCF_019279795.1. Classification (NCBI taxonomy): domain Eukaryota; kingdom Metazoa; phylum Chordata; order Ceratodontiformes; family Protopteridae; genus Protopterus; species Protopterus annectens. The sequence goes on from NC_056737.1 coordinate 887,011,842, forward strand.
TTTTCCACCATTCCTACTAATATCTAGGGTACTTCTGCAGATTCAGAAGTAATCCCCCAAGATCATTGTGGTGACTCACTTCTGGCCCAGGCAACCATGGTTCTTCCTTCTTTTGGAAATGGCCAGGGCCAATTACCAGACGCTTCCTTCCAAATTAGATCTAGTCACACAAGAACAGGGGTGTTTGATACTCTCTGACATCAAGTCAACTTCACTTGACTGCTTGGATGATAGGGTCTTAATTCCTTTTAGGCACCTGTTTAATGAGGATATGCAACAGGTACTAATGGAGGGAAGAACACTTGCTGATCGAAAGTTGTAGATTAGCAAATGGAAAAGGTTTGCTAGTTGGTGCCAACGACTTAAGCAACACCCTTTCAGGGCTAGTTGTTCTCTGGTTTTACAATATTTGTGCGAGTTACTATCCTATGGCCTTTCTTATTCCTCTATTAAGGTTAATTTATCAGCCATTTCAGCATGTCTGTCTATGGGTCTGCCTGTTTCAGTGCAGTCTCCTGTCAAATTGCTGATACTAAGCAGGTTGTCAGCAGACACACACCACTTCCTGCACCTACCAAACCAACAACACATACACCTACATATGTGGAGGTCCTTGCAGGAAGCTTACCTAAACATCAAAGATCTCCCAAACACAAACACAAGCATGCTTCACATAATACATTCTCTGCAGAATGTAGTACACATAATCTATCACACACCAGTGTCTCACCAGTCAAGCCCCTAAGGCATAACACAAAAACAAACATCTTGGTCATAGGGGACTCAATTGTGAGACATACAGATGTCCCTCTCACCAGGTTGGATAAGGAAAATGTCACGGTCAGCTGTCTGTCAGGTGCCATAATCCACCATATCACAAACACACTCAAGTCTCTCAACAACAAGCACTGTTATGACTATGCTATGACTGTCATAGCCCATGTTGGTGTGAACGACTTGAGATGTACCTCACTGGCTATATGAAGAGAGACATGATTGACCTCTTGAATTATGTGTCTCAGGCAGGTATGTCCCTAGCCTTAAGCAGCATTTTACCTTCGCCTAGGATGATATCTCAATCCAAAAAAAAAAATGATTGACTTCAACAATTGGCTTAGTTTCTGGTGTCATTCAATGGGGATCCAGTATCTGTTAGCCTGAGATGACATGGTCGACAGACCTCGATGCTTTGCCAGAGATGGTCTTCATCTGTCACCCTGGGATTTCGGTTACTAGCTTTTTTAGGCAATGCCACAAGAACAAAATTCCTGATGTAAAAATACCCTCTAAAAACAACCTCAAGGTTATGCTGCTAAATGCTAGGAGTCTAAATCAGAAACTGCACTCACTGGAAGCAGTCCTCACCCTGGAAGATGCTGACATTTGTGCAGTCACTGAGACCTGGTTTAAGGCTGCGGAGAGCACCCCAGCTATGCCAGGTTACATTTCTCACCACACGTGCAGACCACAAACTGAAAGCATGAGGACTAAAGGAGGTGGTGTATTAATATTAATTAAATATAAATACACCTCTAGACTGGTTAAACAGCATGATTCCCTTGAATTACTTCAGATGCAATTGACTGTAGGTAAGACCCCCTGTTCAGGTAATTGCCAGATATAGGATCCCCTCTATGAATCAGGAAATCCACTCAGCCTACTTGGATCTACTTGAGTCAATCAAGATACAAGCACCCTGGTTTTGGGGGACTTTAATTACCCATCCATAGACTGGGTAAATTATACACATTCTAACTCACTTGCCCAAACACCATCCCTAGTGTGTGGCCATCCCTGATGAGATCTGACTACAAATCAGTGTCGCTAGAAGTAACTGTAACACAAGATAGAACCCCCTTAGCAACAACTAGACTAAAAAACTTCTACAAGGCCAATTACTACCTATTATGTGCATAGGTCTCAACCTCTTAAGAGGCCAATGTGGAACACAGACCCTAACAATGTGTGACAAATGGTCAAAACGTAGAACACCCTATTTTCGCACTGCGCAAAACGTGCCTTCACCATGGGGCATGATAGAACATCTTTAAAATTCAATAAGACACTTCTCAGATCCAAAACCATTATCTGCAATACCATAACCACACCATAAGTAAATGAAACAGCGTTTTACAAAAATAAAAATCAAATTTACTACATTTCCTACGCAGACATTACAAGTCACACAAATGATTTTAGTTAGACCAAGTTAAATAGCATCCTGTCATATGTCAGATGTAGACTTATTGCCATGGAGCATGGAACTTAACAAATGCACTTGCAACACACACACACACACACACACACACACACACACACACACACACACACACACACACACACACACACCAATACTACCTGCATTTTACATACACCACTTTAGATGCATTCTACCCTGTCCTACTGCCAGTTCTGGGCCTGGCAAAGGTGACTAAAAAGGGTACTTAAAACCTGGGCCCTCTGTACTTTAAAACCAAGGCCCACTGTACTTTTACAAGAATGTGCTATTTAAGACATCATGCCTTAGAACAGTTATGACCAAAGAATGCACAATCAAGTTACACTCTAAAGTTCTACCAGAAAACAAAACCAAATACTTTAAATCATCTCATTACTATAAATAACTCACTTCTGACATCCATTCTGACATACCTCTCAACCTCTTAGTGCAAGAAATCTGGACAAAGCCCTGCCCAACGTATTAGGGGGACAAGCAGCACAAAAACAGAGACTCTTTAAATATTGCTCTGATAAACTTAGAAATGATGCTCTCGTAAACTTTTGCCATACAGTTTCTGCAAAAAAATTAGCTTTTACTTTCAGAAATGTACTAGGGGACAAGCACAAACAGACACTAAATATTGTTCTTATAAACTTAGAAAGTTGCTAGAATAACAGGACCTGACTTGGCATACAGTTATTGCAAAACAAAAATAGCAACTATTTTCAAAGATGTCCGAGGGGACAAGCAGCACAAACAGAGACACTTTAAATATTGCTCTTATAAATGTAGAAAGTTGCTAGAATAACAAGGATCTGACTTGGTATACATTTTCTCTAAAATGGCACATAGACACTTTAAATATTGCTGTTATAAACTTACAAAGTTGCTAGAACAGGACCTAACTTGGCATACAGTTTCTCTAAAAAATGGCAATTACATTTACAGATGCACTAGTGGGACAAGCAAAACAAACACAGAGGCACTTTAAATATTCCTCTTATAAAACTCAGAAAGTTGCTTAATTGACAGTATCAGATGTACTAGGGGGACAAGCAGCCCAGAGATACTAAATATTGCTCTTATAAACTTTGAAAATTGCTACAATAACAGGATCTGTGCTAGCATACCAGTTTTAAGGCTAGGGAAATACTTGCCTAACTATTAACCTTAACCATTAACATTAACCTTAACCATTGCAGCTAAAACAGTCACTTACCTCTACCTATGTAAACAGCACCAGCAGCTTAATACAATCCACAGCACAAACGATGATCCAGCAGGCAACAAAATAAACATCAGCCTACTGACCAGTCTCACTCCACCAAAGCAGCAGCAAGAACAGTCCCTGAACCTCAAGTCCATTCAGCTCACTAACTCCTCTCCTAGCAGGCTGGCTTCCAAGTCCTGAAGTCTTCACCACAGCCGCTCCTTCCTTTTCCCCAATGCCAAAGTTCCCGGTCTTCAGAGTTCTTCCTTCCAAGTTGTTGTTGCAAGCAACTTGCAAAAAGTAAAATCACTGATTCCTGGAAATCTTTTCAAGCCATTATTTTGGTGTGAAAAGGCATCCTGGAATGCGATTGGCCTGTATTGGGGAGTTCTCATTGGCTCCCGTCCCCCTGAGAAGCTTACTTGATTGGCTCATAGACCGCATTCATGATTGGCTGTAAATGCGGTCTACGAGCCAATCAGAAACTGCTGAGCACAGCCAACGCTTTATAATGTGGAAGGGCAGCACAGTTATGCATTGGTTTGTATACCGCAATGCCGATTGGCAGTAATTGTGGTATACAAACCTATCAGAATTTGTGTAGTGGAGCCACAGCTGTTCGGTGTGGAACAGCGGAACAGTGGCATCGCTTGTCATTAAATGCAGAGCCCTCCGCATAATCCGGAGCACTTGGATGCTCAGATTACGTGGCGGTATAAATAGCTTCATAGTCCCTCCCCCCACTAGTGGAACAAACACCTATGCTGAGTTATATATCAGTGCTTTATACAAGCATCGGTATAATTGTATTGACTCTGCTGTACCTGATAGAACCAAAGCAAGATCTTCAAGGAAAAACAAACCTGCCTGGTGCAATAGGAGAAAGAAATTGTTGTCTAAGAGTAGGAAGGAATGGTCTCAAAACTGGAAACACTCCCTCCTCAACTTAAACAAGCAAATAAGACTCCTAGTGAAGTCCTCCAAAACTAACCACGGATCCAAATTAGCTTCCCTTATTAAGGATAACCACAAGGCATTCTTTAGTTACATCCATAACCTGAAAGGTAAGGCCCAGATTTGTGCTGAACTTGTAGTTAATAGTACTACATATATAGAACCTGTGGATATAGCAAACCTGCTTGCTGACAGGTTCAGTCATAACTTCACTCCCCTGTCCCCACCACATATCCTCCAGATCATGCCAGACGCCTGTCCCCCACCAAGTGTCTCAGAGAAGCAGGTCTTAAATCCCTTCTCCAAGGCCAAAAACACAGCTTCTGTGGGACCAGACAACATTCAGGGCCGTGTTCTACATGGATTAAAACAGGAATTAGCATCACCATTTAGCATGCTTTTCTATCACAGCCTAAGCCACTGGCTTTGTTGCAGTGGAATGGAAAATAGTTACCATCATCCCTTTGCCCAAAGGGGGTGCATCCATGCATCCACAGGAATTATAGACCCATTAATCTGACCAGCCTTATCTGCAAAGCCATGGAATGAATCATCATGGACCTTATTAACAAAGTTACAGGAAATCTCCAAATGCTTGACCCACCCAGTTTGGTTTTATCAAGGGTTGATCATGCCTATTAAACTTGGTGGACTTCTTCGAGACAGTCTTCAAAGCCCTAGATGAGGGTAAATCTGTGCATACAGCCTACCTAGACTTAGCCAATGCCTTTGACACAATCCCCCACTCAGGCATCGTTGATAATCTCACACAACTGGGTATCAACCCATATATTGTCAGGTTGGTTGCAAACTGGCTCACTGATAGAACTCATACGGTCAAAATAGTGGACACAGCCTCCTCCAGCAGACCCATCACCAGTGATCTTCCACATGGATTGGTTTTGAGGCCCCTGCTGTTCGGAATCTACTTGTCTGAAGTATAGGCTAAAACAAAAGGACTGTGACTAACAAAGTTTGCTGATGACTGCAAACTGGGAGCGATCACTGAAACCCCTAATGATGTCAACATCCTGCAAGAAGGTCTTACACAGACTACTAACTGGTGCCAAAGTCATGGTTGTAAACTTAATGCAAAAAATATGCATTATCATCCCCTTCAACAAGTGTGATGTTCCTCCAAACTACTGCATCAATAGCAATACCCTAAGCACACAGTCAGTGGTGAGAGATCTGGGCACACAGGTTGATAGCAACCTTAACTTCGATCACCATGTCTCCACAGTGGTAAGAAGGGCATTTTATATTGCTCATCTCATAAGTAAGGTCATTGCCTCCAGAAAAAAAAGAGGTTATAACCCCCCTGTACTCTTCCCTCATCAGACCAATAATAGAGTATAATGCTCCCTTTGGTATGTTCCTTTCTAAACACCTGCAGCAATTGGAAAGACCACAAAGGTGCCTTACGAAGAAAATCCAGGGTCTTCAAGATCTGTCTTATGCGGACAGACCAAAATCATTGTCACTTTACTCTGTGTCATACAGACTGCTCAGAGGTAACCTCTGCCTTGCATATAGAGCAATCTCTGACCCAGCTTTGATGGAAATGCTGCACATTCACAAATCAAAAGGCACACGGGTCACTCGCTCAAAGGACCTTAACCCGGTATGTGACATCAACAGAACTTGCTGGAGAGACAGATTTGTCTCACAGAGGTTGCTCCACCTTTGGAACAAGCTTCCTATTAATTTTAAACAAAGCCCCTTGTTGGCCCTATTTAAGCACAATTTGGACAATTGGATGGGTCTTGGACAAGGGCAATAGGTGCTGATTTTAGTGTCTGCTTGAACTAGACACCCTTGGGAACATGAGTTGAGCTTCGCTAGGCCTGTAAGGGTCCTGGGGCTGTTAGCGTAGTAACCTCCTATGATCCTATGAAAGGGGTTTTGCAGAAGAGGCCTACAAGTAAACTGTTGTTCCCTCCTTGGGAGTATAATTTTGTGTTTGCTAGCACTTGCTCCTTTTAAACTAGCTAACCTGGCTGACTGAAGGTTCCTAACATAGAAAACAGTTATAATGATTACCCTGACTTCTGCAAGAAGAGTATCTGAGTTGCAAGCTATTATGGTGAGCTAACACTATCTCATTTTCCACAAGGACATGGTTTCTTTTATACCTAAAGTGGCATCTGAGTTCACTCTAAGCCAAACTATCTATCTCTCTGTTTATTTTCCTAAACCTAAAAATGAGGGAGAAAGGATACTCCATACCTTGGATGTCCACAGACAACTCATGTACTATCTTCACAGAACTAAATTGGTTAGATCTTGAGTTCATTTCTTGTAAAGGTATGAAGAAAATGCAATCTGTGTCAAAACAGACTATTTTCAAATGGTTGTTAAAAGGCTATTACCTTTTGTTATACTCACCATAACAAAACTATCCCAGGCTGGGTCAAGGCCCACTCTGCCAGTGCCTTGGCTTCATCTATGGCTTTTTGGAAAGGGTTGGACTCTAGAAATTGTCTAAAAGCTGCTAATTGGCTTTCTGTGCATCCTTTTATAAAGCAATATTAGCTTGATTCCTTCTCCAGGTCCAGGTCAGGCTTCACTAGGACCATTTTCCAGGGGCTTCTGGACTTTTCTCTTTCCAACTTCCAAATGTGCTAAGCTAGGGTAATCTATCTGTAATAGCTAAGACTGTTACAGCAATATGATGAACATGGTACAGTTGTGCAAGTAAACTTACCATAATGGTAGATGGTCAAATGATCATTGCTGCAGTAGCCAGTCATTCCACACTCTCACCCCTGTTTTTTGGCATTTTGTTTTTATCCCAAAGAGTGTACATGTATTTTTTTGTTGTTAACAACATTGGCCTTTCATGGCTCAGCCTCACTGTCTTTGTTGGCAGGAAAGGTCTGAAGGACTTAGCGTCCAAACTTATCTTTTATTCGGCTAAGCTCGAGCTGCCTGGCAGCTTTCGTGCATGGAAGGAGTCCTGAAGCTTTGGAAGTTGTTCGCTGTTATATCCTTAGCACAGTATAAACCAATATAACTAAGAGTATTGCAGCATTGATCATTCAACCATCTACTGTTATGGTAAGTTTACTTATACAACTGTACTCTCTTCCTGCATTGGGGGATGTATTTATTACATCCTGTAACTTGTCTGATGGTCAACCTACTGTCTCCAAGAAAGCAGATAAATTGTACAAAGTTTCTCAGTCTTATAAGTGTTTATTTTCTAACCCCAGATAAGACCCAGCATTGGTATAATTGATAATTCTTGCTGCTGCTATAATCCCCCTCTGACAAGTATGAGAAAGATTTTGAATGATTTGGGAAAAACTGTATTTTTCTGCAACACTTATTTTTAGAGTTCTTCATTGTCAAGCCCACATTAATATTTAGGCTTGGAGAATATGAGAGACTTCATGGCTTCTTTTCCCTCATCTGAGGAAAATCATCTTTGTATGACCTTACTGCTTCTTTGTCTCAAGTAAGTAATCATTCTTGGAAGTATGCTGATGATTCAGCTGATGTCAGTTGCGAAACTGCTGCTACTGGAAGTGTTACTGGAAGGTTTACTTGGTTGCATACACAGAACCTTCCTGAGGATGTAAAAGCAGGAATTAGTTTTATACTGAATTTTATTCTATTTTGAAAGAACATTTTGAAAATAATAATGTACTCATTGACACATACAGAATTTAACATAGAAACTGCACTACTAAATTAACAACCTCCACTGATATACCATCTCAGACTTTGTACAATTATTGCAGTTACACAGCTCCCGTCAATATTTACTGATTCTTTTGTAAATCTTTATCAGCGAATACTAAAACCCGTGATCACAAATCCTTATATTCTGTAAGCAAAAATTACTGAGGTGAGCGCTTTCTGTAACTCACTAATTAATAAGACTCACAAACTCAGTTGTCCTCATTTTTATTCAGTTAGCAAATGTGCATTACCATTTAGAAGGAATATCACTATATGCTTCCCATCACTCCTGAAAGAGTATAGGATTCTGCTCAAATGTGTCTGCAGCTGGGAATCTACATAATTCTTTTGAAACTAGTTACCAGACTTCCAAACTTCAACACACAGCAGTTTATTTATTTATTTATTATTTATTTACATTTGTTGACAGGGAGAGTCCGACTGGACACAGGTCCATTTTCAGCAGAGGCCCAGGGAGAAAAGCTCCACATTAAGTATTATTTGCATTATACAGTTAAGAAAACATAGCATTTAAATGTAGACATTAGTCCAGTTAAGGTCACAAGACAAGAAGAAAACAGATGTAAAACAGCTGTAGAGCATAGTACAATTTTAAAATATGGTGACATATACTAAACATGGTTAAAATGTAGTTGAGATTCATCAGTGAACAATTGATACAAACTGTTTTTGAGGTACATAATAGCCATTAGCAGTTGTTGCTACAAGAAGTTAGTATTATGTGGTAGGTAGCTGGGAACATGATTAGCCAAGCTTGCTAAGAGTAGGTTGTTGATAGGGGGCTGAGAGAGGTAGTGGGTGGGGGGTGGTATTAGAGGGGGGGGTTGCAAGGGCATATCTGGCAAGTTTTGAAGTATGATATTTGTAAGGATTTAAAGTGGGTGCAAGAAGTTACAGAGGTAATTGAGGATGGGAGGGAGTTCCAGAGTTTGGCTATACTGCAGGAGAATAATGCTTCTCCAGCAGAGTTAATGGCTCTTGTGACCTGTAGGAGGTTTTTGTGGCTGGATCTTAGTGGTCTCGTGGTTATGTAGGGTTGGAGTAGATTCTGGATGGATGGGACTTTTAGGGGTTGGTTTATTAGTTTGTGGGCGAGTGTGAGTTGGTACCATTGAAGGAGGTGGGGGAGCTCTAGCCAGCCCAGTTCTGCTAATGAGAGACAGTGGTGAGTACGGTAGGAAGCCTCTGTGGCGAATTTGGCGATTTTGTTGTAGCAGGTTTTGAGCTTATTTAGATCGCATTGTCTAAGTTTAGTAAATATTGGAGAGGCATAAAGTAGGGTAGTCATAAGATGAGAATTTGCTACCGAAATTTTAGCTGCTTTGGTAAGTAGTTGCTGATTTCTATATAATGCTCCTAGTTTTTTGTGCACTTTTTTAATGGTCATGGAAATGTGAATGTCAAAGTTCAGTTTATTGTCTATTTCTACTCCTAGTAATTTGGTGTGTTCTGTAGGATGGATGGTGGTGTTGTCTTTTGCTGTGATGTTAAAGTGAGAGCTGTCTAGGGTAAGTTGGTGGGTTGGAAGATTAGTAATTATGTTTTGTTTGGGTTGAGTATTAGTTGGGCATTGGATAACCAAGTTTCAATAGAAGAAAATGTTTCCTGTGTGACTTTTTGCAGTTCTGGTAGGGAGTAGGCTGTGCAGATGATGGTTGAGTCATCTGCGTATTGTATGAGTGTGCCATGTGTTGTGGCTGAGGCTAGATTATTGGTGAAAATAGAGAAGAGTAGGGGTCCCAGGATGGACCCTTGGGGAACTCCTATGGGGACTGGTAGTTGAGGGGATAGGTTGTCCTGCCAAACAACTGCTTGTTGGCGGTCAAATAGGTAACTCTGAAACCAGTTGATGACTGGTTGAGAGAAGGATAGGTTATTGAGAAGAGAGATGAGTTGTTTGTGTGGGACCATGTCAAAAGCTTTAGAGAGGTCTAGGAAGGTAGCTGAGGAGAGATAACCTGCATTTTTTATTTTGTAGGATAGTGTTAGAGAAAGAGAGTAAGGTGGCGGTGGTGCTATGGTTAGGTCGGAAACCGTGTTGTGTGTTGGAGAGGAGGTTGTTAGCAAGGAGGTGATCTGAGACTTGAGAGTGAATGTATCTCTGTAGTATTTTGGAGAGTGGTGAGAGAATAGCTATGGGGCAGTAATTGGTTAGGTCTGTGGAGGGGCCTCCTTTGTGTAGGGGAATTATGTGTGAGACTTTCCATAGTGTAGGAACATAACTTTCTGACAGAGATCTGTTAATCAAGAGTGAAACGGGGTAGGCTAGAGCGTCAGCTGCAAGTTGAATGTATTCACCTGGGAGGGTGTCTGCTGCTAATCTGGTGGTTATAATGATACATGATAGTACTCTTGTTCATCTCAGCTTCACAGATGCATGTAGTAACCTTTGTTTTATAATACCAAAAATCCAGAATTCCTAGTCATAATCAAAGATAGTGTGGAACTTTGTCCTCAAATAAGCTTGGAGGTACTCCTAGTACCCTATCAGTTTAGGCCACCCCTAGAACGTGTGTATTATCTACTCCTTGCTCTCCACACAAAAAGGAAGAAGGTGGTTAAGATTGTGACATCTGGCTAATCCCACTGGACTGCCACCAATTAAATGTGATGTTTGGCCAATACCCCACTGGACTGACACCAACTAAATGTGACACTCCTTATTATCCTGGGTCAGTAACTAAGGAGCTTCAGTCCTCACTACTTATTTCAATATGAGACTGTCAATTAAACAGGGGTCTTCTTCTTCTTTCACCTTTTCCCGGTTAGGGGTCGCCAGAGCAGATCACCTGTCCGCTCATGCTTGGCAGTGGAGTTTTACGGTGTCGAGTTGCCAGCCCGGCTCCCAACCTTCCACAGAAGGCACACACATGCACTCACGCCTAGGGCTAATTTAGAGTGTCCAATCCACCTACAGTATGTCTTTGGGATGTTGGAGGAAACCGGAGCACCCGGAGGAAACCCACACGACCACAGGGAGGGCATGCAGACTCTGCTCAGAAGGCACCCCAGCCGACGATCGAACTGGAGAACCTCTTGCTGTGAGGTGGCAACGCTAACTGCTGCCCTCAATTAAACAAGAGTAATATTTCATAATTTTCGCCTAAGAGCACAACAGGAACATGCTCTATTTTCCTTGTACTGGACTGTATACCTCTGTCCACCCCAAATGTATTTTCTTATTATACACTTCAGAGCAATGTGTCCCAGTTTAAGAGCTCTGATACACTCACACTCAAAGTAAATTTAAATCTCAAACATTCAAACACTTATTGGAAAGCCTGACGCATATTTCCAGCTGTGTCCCTTCCCCAAAATAATACAGTAATGCTGACACTAATCAGTGTGTCGTCTTGTCCTTCTAAAGGGGTGTCCAGCTATGAAAATTAAATATCAAAATAAATTATAGCTGTAACCATTGCAGCCAGGCTTTCAAGGGGACCTGGGGAGTATCAAACAGGTATAAGCACTTTCTAATCTCTAAAGAAAAACACTAATTCCCAGCCACAATGTAAAGTAATGAAAAAAATACTTTAGAATCTCCATTTTAAACATGCACAATTAGAAATGTATCAGAACCCTGGCAGATTCTTTAAACATTCTATATAAACAGGGAGATACTCAACATTTAAACAACTTATTTACATGTTCACAACTAGATATGCTGGCATACAAGTTATTGTGAGAATATACACACATCTTATGTTTGTATTTTCTTCACAAAGACCATGGTTATGCCCCATATTTTTATGCCCTGTTCAAACTGCCTTTCCCAACTGCTCATGAGGGGATATAGATACTTCAAAAAGAATTGGACAAAGTTGCCGTAGTACATACAGAATATAGGATTTTGGTGGCAAATGGTCAAATCTCTACTGATTAGAGACTGAGACCATCCTAATATAAAGAGTTATCTTGTTGCCTTCAAGCTAGCTCAAGTTATTAGAGTAGCAGGAGGAAAATGAGTGCCATCAATATATATTAAGGGGGAACAGGTTAAGGAATATTTCAAGAGACTGGATAGCTCAAGTGGCAAAGGAATGTGTCAGCTGTGGTGGCTGGAAATGAGGGTTGGAGCCTATCAATGCTATATGGTGTCACCCAGAGGTGACTGAGTGAATTGATTTCCCGTCAATGAGGCATTCTTGGGATAAGGAGGTTAACATGTTGGGATCAACTCTTTATTTTGATGGGCTTAATTGTAGGAATGACTTCCACAGGAATGGCTGACCCACTGTAAACTGGTAAATATATGGCAGTTTTATCAAAGGGGATGTGATGAAAATGAAAACACTGTCATCTGTGTTAGCATGTCTGGCAGGAGATTTGTGCATATTCTCAGATTAACTTGAATTGTATGCCAGCATGTCTAATTGTGAAAATGTAAATAAGTCTTTTAAGTGTTGAGTATTTCCCTGTTTAAAGAATCTACCAGCTTTTTGATACATTTCTAATTGTGGATGCTGGAGAGGGAGATTCTAAAGTACTGTGGAGAATCAGCTGAACAGTAGGTGATGTCATTAGAATGTTCCTAGTTGCTTATTTGAACAGCTGATTGACACCAAAAATAAGTTTTTCAAACAGCTGACTGTTATTTTTAAAATAAGACAGTTAAGACTGCTAGCTGTGCAGCTAGTCAAGTACTGAGTAGTTTGTCAAGTGCTGAGCAGTTTGTGAAGTACAGTCAGTTACAATGCTGTGCAGTCAGTGAATACCTGAAGAAAAGAGAACTCACCAAAACTGTGCGCCTGTCTTTGCCTTGCTGTTATGCTTTAGATTATATTAGGGACAGTATTCTCTTGATTTAATCCCGGTGTTTATTGGAAGTTATTGATTTACATTATTGTCATCATTTTACTTATTATTAACTGTTTTTTTCATTATTTTACATTGTGGTTGGAAATCTGTGTTCATTAAAGATTAGAGAGTGCTTATACTTGTTTGATACTCCTCAGGTCACATCGAAAGCCTGGTCACTTCTGGTCATATCTATCATTTATTTTGATATTTATTTTCATAATTGGACACCCTTTCAAGGTCATGAAGATTGGTGGCAGCATTACCATATTATTTTGGGGAATGGACACAGCTAGAAATTTTTGTCAGGCTTTCCCAGAAGTGTTTGAATGTGTGAGATTTAAATTTACTTTGAATGTGAGTGTATCAGAGGTCTTCAACTGGGACACGTTGCTCTAAAGTGTATAGTAAGGAGCTACATTAAAGGTGGGCAGAAGTATACAGTCCAGTCCCAGATTATAGAGCATGTTCCTGTTGTGCTGATAAGGGAAATTGTGGAATGTTATTCTTGTGTGCTCTGGTGTTTTCCGTGACGCTCCCGCACTAGAGTCAGTGGTGAGGATTGAGGTTCCTTAATTACTGACTGGTGTTAAGTAGGGGACATCACATTTAATTAGTGGCAGTCTGTTGAGGTATTGGCTGGACATCACAGGAGATATAGCAGAATTAATTCTTGGAAGAAATGGAGTTCTGTCAAAAAGGGGAGAGCAGGAATAATTTATTAAGATACGTGGCAGAATAAGGCCAAAGTGACTTAAAAGCTTATGAGGACCAGTTGGAATAAGGGAGAAGGGATAGGCTGAAAACTAAATAGTACCTGTTGTAGGTGTGGGTATAATTGTGCGGGTATAATACAGATGATCTGTGAATGTAAAGTAACGAGTGGTCTGTATGATTATCTGATATATCTGCTGTAGAGCATATATAGTGTTAAGCTTCCAGGAGACTAATATTTTTGATATGCATTGTAATGAAGGAAAGTAAAAGGTGCCCAGTGTCTGTCTTAACAGTATGCTGCCTTTTGGCTAGTGTGATGAAAACAGTTTGTGTTACAATTTGGAAGTTCTCTTCTCCTCTAAATAATAAAGAGCTAGATTCCAGAAGAGCTGCTGTCAGTGTAAGTCTGCCCTGATTCTGAAAGACTTGCTGTCAGCGTAAGTGACTTACTTTGGAGTAAGGCCTATCTATAAACAGGCTTACTCCGGGGGCCTAATTACAAAAGACTTTCTCTCAGCCTGCTGTCAGTGTATATGGCCATTTACACTGAGAGCAAGTCTTTTGGAATTGGGCCCAAAGTGTTAAAGTGTAGTCTTGTGCAACATTTCAGCAGGAATCTTTTATTCTTGAAAGTTCCTACTCTGTGTCATGCAATCCCATATGAATGGCAGCAAGTGTTTTGGGATTTTGGTCCATCTGTTTAATGAACCAACTGTAGAAGTAATATTGCTGTGAAAAATCAGGTGTCAGTGTTGTATTCTGTAGGTAATCAAAATAATGTATTTACTGTTAGATATGGCTGCCAACAGATTGCTTCTCTCCAACAAATGAAGCGAGATGGAGGCAAAACGCCAGTAAGGAGAGTAGTAACAGCAATCTACAAGCGATTATACTGCATCCGATATTCAATACTGTAAAGATTCTTCTCAAAGCACACCACCAGCATAAAATTAATTCCTTTATTATTTACCTAGGTTTTGTTCACTCCAACGAACTTCATCAGAATAATTGCTTCTCTCCTCTTTAGTTATTAGTGAACAGATTGTTCTACTTGTTGAGGAATTATTGTATTCAAAAGATTTTGGGGTGCTTTCAATTAGCCCCTTTTGGTGATAAGAGGGATTGCAGAAATTGGGTCTAAGTAATCAATGTGATTTTATATTTGATATTGTTACATTAAGTTATGGTTACTATTGAAACTTATGCATAGCATAAATAGTTATAAACTGATGTAGTGCATGGAGCACTGAGAATATGTTCCAGTATCAGGAAAAAGATAGACCTGTAGCATGCAACCTGATCTTAACAGCTTAGGAGTGCTTAACAAAAGTTTGCTGAGCACCCTTAAACACTGTAATGATTGAGTCTCAAGCTACAAACCTTGTCTGCCAGCAAAGAGCAGCAGCAGAGGGTCAAACAGCTTTTAAAAGCTTTTTGAACTTTTCACACATAAACCAGAAGTGTGGAAGAAAAACAGCTTTTAAAGCTCTTTGTTTTTCAGAGGAACATTTTGTTTTGCCTGTTATCTCTTTGACAGAGCCAGCATTTTACTGGCTTTCAATAGCTTTGAAGGTTAATAAAACACAGCACCTCTGCACCTATACTTTTTCCTGTAACTGGTAATACACGGGGAAGATAAACTTTCGTCCACTACAGAGAATTATGGTCATGTCTTCAATCATAACCAGCTGGATTCTTGACATGAAGGGTGAGACCCTCCGACTGAGCTTTGCTCTTGAGGTGAATATTTTGTTACCCATATCTCAAACAAACAAAGGTTATGATTGGAGACCCAGCCATAATCCTCTATGTTGGGATTGTTCAATGCATTATGTTAACGTGAATAAAAATGTTATATAAAAAATGTTAGTAATAAAAGTCTGCAGAAGTAAGTATACTTCAAATACATCATTGCACTCTTTCATTTGGATAGAGAAAAGGAAACCACAGTGCATTGAGGAGAAGCAGAGCTCAAACTAACATCTACATTTAAGGAGACCTCTCCTACCAATGTTGAAAAGAATATCTTGGTCTCAGGTGTTTCTTCCATGTCCTTCTTCTAGTCTGGGATCAGTGGATTTCAGATATAAACTACAATCACGTGGTGTTGTAATTAAATTAATTGAAACTAACCATTTTCTCCTGATACCAGGATGAATGGCATTTGCCCTTCCCTCTCCAGCTGTACAGACTACATTTCTGCCTGTGACAGTAACCATAATATCAATCCATCCAGCATGCTAGCACGAGTACCCTTATCAGTTCCACTTATATCAACTGTCTGCTTTTACTCTGAAGGGAAGTGTTGGTATTATTGATGCAGTGGCACCATCCTCATTAGCACTTTTGTCTGCCTGATGTTGGCATAGTAGCTGATGTTTGTGTAGCCAGAGTCAGTTGGGCTGGCATCCTGCCTTTATTTCTTTATTTCTGTAGCATCAGGTTACCAGATGTTGGTGATGATGTCGTCTGTATTTCAGCTATCATTCCCATAGGTGTCTGGTTTACAAGGATTGCACAGGACTTCCACAGTATTTTGCTGGGAACTCCAGTACAAACCATGGCCTTCACATCAACAGAAATGCCCATCATTTTATGCTCCTTTCTCTACATCTATCTTCCATGTTTAATATTCTCTACTTCACACCAGCATAGAGGTACCCACACTCTGGTCAGAAGACCAGCCATCTCCCGTGTAACATAGCCCATACCATCCAGGAGATCTGGCTAGTATCTTTGAAAAATGTACCATATTAACCTGGAGCTGCAACTGCAAAAGGACAGGATGATGTAACTGTTTCTTCATAACAGTCCCAAATTTGGAGATTTGTTGCAGATTATACAACAGAAGGGTGGATACAGGAGGTATGCAGATCCACTCAACGGTTCTTTGGGATAGTCCCAGCTTTGCTGGACACTTTATAAGATACCCCTATCATAGCTAGGGAGAATCCAGAAAATATGATCTATGCTCCATAAAAGGGTGATCATATAGTCTGCCCTCTGATGGAGTGAGTGCTCCATGTAGGTAGATACCTCAAAGCCAGATATAAAGAGCTTGTGCATAACTGAGGAAAAAAAACCTCCATGCTGCTGTACATCCTTCCAGCTGAGACTCTTCAGCAAATGATAGGCATGTTTTTGTGTCATCCATACAGGCTCTGAGAGGATACTGTATGACTCAATTGCTTTATTTTTGCTTGACATAAGGGACAAAATGCTGTATGTTCTAGATAGGCTGGTTATCGTAAAAGGGTTTTTGTTCTTGCACCAATTAAAAATGCTGCTACAAGGCCTGGGGGTATGAGGTTTATAGCAGGAGTGATCGAGTGAAATCAGCTGGAGCAGGTCACCGATCACAGTCTAATGTAATTTTGCAAAAAATCTACAAGTGAGTCATGGGTCAGGTGTGAGCAGGTGCTGCCTTCGCTTTAATTTAACTACCAAGTAATGTAATGGTAGCCTTAGAGACAACCCTGCAAAAAAAAAAGTTGAGGTGGGGTGTAAATGCAAAAACAACTGTTATATTCAAGGAATTGTCTTCTATAGGTTTTGTATATTAAAACTAAGTAATTACATTCCTTTGTTGCCAAATTCCTTAGCATCACACCCAATTGTTTCATGGTCCTATTATTTATGTCCTCTGCATGTTTTCCAAAAGAAAAAAAAATATTTCAGCTATCTGTACTAAGGTCTTTGTAGGAATCAACTTCCATTAAACAGGATGACTTCAAATGCATATTATAAAAAAATACATCAATGAGCATTTATCTGTACTAAATTAAAGGCCTGTCAGTTCATCCCCATCTATCAGTTCAAGCAAATTATGTTTAATATTTCTAACATTTGTTTCCTTTGAAGTAATAAACCCTACTTCTAGATCGTCATCCTATTTTCTGATCCAGCACTACTTCTCTGAGGGGATAGTAGCACACACAATATTAAATAATATGGGTCGCAGTACTTACCTATGAAGGATGCCTGTTGTGACCCTTAAAGAATCTGAGTTAACACCTTGGATAGTAGCTAAATGGGTTCTTCCATGCAACTAATTCATTATTCATCTAATATATGGGTGTTAATGTTAGCGCTAACCATGGCATTGTGTATCACTGCGAGTGTTAATGAGTTAAAGGCCTTAGCCATATCAAGATATAGTACTCCTATAGTCATACCTTTCTTTATTGCAAAGGAGATGAGCTCATAAAATTCTGACAGATTTGTAGAGTAGATATACCCTTAATAACTGGCTGCATGAAAGAACCCAATTAGATACTATCCACAGTGTTGAAGCTTTTCTCCCTGAGCCTCTAGTGAAAATGCCCATTTCAGTTCCCAGATGGACGTTTCTGGTAAACAAAAGCAAATAAAGAAAATAAATTATTAAATTGATGCTGAAATAACTGTAATAACCTAAGACTGTTACAATGGTTATTGTTGTCTGCAATGTAATATTCAAAACATTTTCCTATATTCTAAGTCAAACTGATATGTATATAATTTTGAAGCTCAGCTCTTTTCCTTTTTTTTTATAAATTGGGGTAGCATGTGAAACTTTCCCAGAGTCAGATATTTAATGAGTCTAAAGTAACATATTGAACATAGGGTTCAAGTTAGGCACAAATTGTATCTTTTATATTATGTACAAGAATTGCAGGGATGTTATCCAGACCCATAGATGTTATGTTTCTTGTTGTTTTCAACGCTTTGCTATGCTATCAGTGTCAATAAATGGACCGGGAAATAATCATAAATTGGATATCCAGGCTTTACATCTGTGGCAGACATGGTTGTAAAGTATAGATTAAATTCATTTACAGTTTTTTTTTTGTGGATACTTGTTATATAATTATTTACTTTCAGAGTGTTAATCAGGTTTTGATATTTTGCATTCCTATTAATGCCTTCATATTTTTTTCTTGTTAGCATTATTGCTAATCAACTTTTCATCTTCCTGAGGCAAATTGCAAGTGATTTGTAATTTCAAATGCTTTGCAATATTATTTAATCTTTTTTCATTCTCAAGGGGTACTTTTTGTATGTCTTAAATATTTTCCTTTTCTTATTTTAAATTTTGGTTTTACCAGTAAGGAAATGTACTCCTTAATCTAAATTGTTTGTTGGAAACTATATTATCTAAACTTGTTTTTAATTCAGCTTTCAAGATTATATATCCAAACAGTTTGCCCTTAGCAGTCAAAACTTCTGAACATTGAATATTGGATATGATGTTGTTTTTTCCATCTATTCCTCAATGTATAAGTCTCGGATCTGATTTTGGATCTGGCCTTGGCTGCTCTCAAGTTCTGGATATGGTGCTCAGGATCCTGCCCCCCATCCATAATCCCTTGTGTAAGTAATGAGCTGCATCACTTCTCATTTGACAGTGCTTGATAGGACTTTGGTGCTCAGGAGTAGATTTTTACTTAACATTTTGATATCTCCCTTTTAGCTTTTACACTACAGTGCCCCCCCCCCCCAATTATCTTCAACATTTCTTACATAATGTTAAAAAAGAGTAGATTTTTTTATAGATTCTGTCTTGAAACTGTATAGATTTTTTTGGCCTTATACACTATTCTCTCTTAGGGTCCCACAGTAGATTTTATGGTAGTTGCGGCAGCCACTAAGAAGAGGCTCAGAGAAAAATGTTTCACTGTCTAGCCACCAGACAGAGAGTTGCATGCACTGGACAGGTTTAAGAAGCCTGTCTATGCCTCACCTACCTTTTCAGTGAAAACGCTTAATTACTTGGGACAGTTTACTCATTTTCAGAGAGATTTTACAAAGGAAATCTCTAATTCTCTCCCAAGGACCTTGAATCTATATCAGAGAATATCCATTGATTCATAGTTGGCTACCGTGTAGTCACTGTCTAATGTCTCTAAGCACCTTATCTCTAATGCCACAGAGGGTGTGTCTAGAGCAGCTGGCATCAGCATTTCCACAAGAAGACATGCCTGGATGTGGCTGTAAGATTTTGTGGAGCACTTCAAGAAGAACTTTGTCAGTGCCCTATATGATGGATCAACTTTGTTTGGTCCCAAAGTGAAACAGACTCTCTCAAGAAGTGAGAAGGATGACAAGTTCCTTTCTGCCTTAAGGACCAAATTCTTTACCCTTTGAGGGACCTTCTCCAGAAACCAGAAGGGAGGAAAGACAATGTGGTTTCATAAATCCCAGGGCTTTGCAGCCAACACTTCTGGAGGAAGAGATCTCTAAAGCAAAGAAAATTCTTATAATGGACATTGCCCAAGTGGCAGAGGTGGATCACAAAACCACGTCTTCAGGGGACACTTATCCCTTCACCCAGCAACCTAGACATTCATCAATCAAGATAAATGGGTGCAGAGGATCATAACCAGAAGCCATTTCATTCCTTTCCATAACCTTCCTTCATGCCTGAAAAGAATGTACCACCCACACAAAGGGAAGAAGCCTTTTCAGAAATAAGGAAGCTTCTAAGAGATCTAATCATCCAAGAGGTCCCGCCAGAATAGAGAGAATACAGAATTTACTCAAGATTCTTTTTAGTAGCAAAGAAAAATGGGGGCCCAAAGCCAATTCTGGAACTAGGTTGCTTAAACAAGTTTGTGAAGTGAATAAAATTCCGGATGGTCATGGAACAGTCTAGTTTTCCACTACTGAGGAAGAACAATTGGATGTGCCCGATAGAACTTCAGTATACATACTGCAACATAAAGATGGAGAGACACTCCAGGAAGTACCTTCATTTCTGGCTTAGAACCAGTCATTTCCATTTTAGAGCTCTGTCTTTTGGTCTCACCACAGCCTTTTGGTTGTTTACCAAGTGTATGGTAGTAGTGGCAGTTCATCTACAATTTCAGGTTTTCCGGGTATTCCCATACTTGGATGACTGGCATATCACTGCCTGTTCCAGGAATCTACTAGTTCAGGCCAGGGACCCCTTGCTCCAACTATGCATAGATTTGGAGATTACAGTGAATGTAGAAAATACGAGCTACAGCCATTCCAGTCTCTGGAATTTTTAGGAGTACTCATGGGCACAAGACTTCAAGTAGCAAAACTCCATCAAACAAGAATCACATACCTTCCTCAACAAGCACAGAAACTTTTGTCTCCCGAGAAGCCACCAGCGATAGCAATTCTTTATCTTATAGGGTCCATGGTAACCTCCATCACATTAGTTCAACTAGCCAGGTTTTGCATCCAGGTTCTTCAATTAACTCTGGTGGTTCAGTGGTCAGTCTAAAGACAACCCATGTCTTTTCTATTGATTCTAATAAGCATTTGCAGAGCTCACATACAATGGTGGCTACATTCTCTGCAAGTTCTACAAGGACATCTTTTCATCCTTCCTTTGCCCCGTGAATGCTTCCCAACTGGGAGGGGATATGGTCCCAAACAGAAGCCAGTCTTCACATCAGTTTGAGATGAGAGCAGTCCTCCTAGCACTGCAGACCTTTTAAGACTCTCTCCCTTTGGGTGTGATATCAGTTTAGACAGGCAATATGACAGTGGTCTGGTACATCAACAGACAGAGAGGAACCTGGTCTTACCCCTTGTGTTGAGAGGCCAAGAGTATGACAGTGGACACCATTCTCTCCACACTTTCTAATAGCAGGCATATTCTGAGGGGATCCAATATACTAGCAAACAGACTGAGTATATCCATCTCACTCCCTCATGAGTGG
The DNA here is from genome assembly GCF_019279795.1 of Protopterus annectens. Classification (NCBI taxonomy): domain Eukaryota; kingdom Metazoa; phylum Chordata; order Ceratodontiformes; family Protopteridae; genus Protopterus; species Protopterus annectens. The sequence continues at coordinate 887,033,125 of NC_056737.1, forward strand.
ATTTTCGACTGATGGAGATGACCTTGTTGCAACCTCTTTGCCTCTCTCCTCAACACCAGATGCAGCAAGTTCTTTGCTGTAATCCTCTGAGTGGCAGTCCATCCAGGGATGCGCTGATGAGACATTGGACCCCAGGTCTCCTCTATGCCTTTCCCCCATGCTTCTAATTCCCAAGTTTCTACAGGAAGCATATGTGATAAGGCTCACAGTCATCTTCATTACCCCTTACTTGTCTTGACAAGTGTGGTTTCCATTCCTTTGGCCTCATCTAGTTCACCATCCCTGGGTGCTGGGCTCAGATTCAGATCTTCTGACTCACCTATCGGGGTCACCTCACCTGAACATTCAGTCACTCAAACTGACTGCATGGTTTTAGTTCCGGTAATGGTTCAGTAGCCCAGGTTTTCTTCTTCAGTTGTCCACATTTGGTCTTCCTCCAAAAAGCCCTCAGCTAGGAAAGTTTGTAAGTGCAAATGGAAAAGGTTTTCAGTTTTGGCCATTGAAAAGAATATTGATCCTTGCTCAGCCCCTATTCCAGAAATTGTGGGCTTTCTCTTACATCTCTTCCAATGTGGAGCTAGCTGTTCCACAATCAAGGTACAGTTAGCTGCTATATCTTCCTTTCATTTGGGTGAAAACCATAAATTCATTGCATCTCTCAGCTTATCCAAGGCTTTCCTCCAAGGTTCCCTTTTTCTGCACCTCCTACACAGAGAACCAGTCCCTCTATGGGGTATTACTATTGTGCTACAGACTTTGACTAGGCCTTCATTCGAACTTGCCTCTACGGTTGAACTAAAATTTTTATTATGTTGGTTATCACTTCTGCCAGAAAAATTTTTGAGCTACAAGCCTTATCTTCATAACCTCCCTACCTAATCTTTCAAAAGGCCAGAGTATAATTAAGAACCTACCCTTCATTTCTTCCTAAGGTGTCTTCTGAATCATCCATAAATCAGCCCATTAATCAGTTATTGGTGTCCTTTTACTCTGCTAAACTGGGAAAATCAGTACAAAATCACCCTTTCCTGCTGGTTGTCACTGTACATTTTTTTAGTTTATCAAGAAAGAGGGCTGCCACTTCCTTTGACTCCAAAGGCTCATTCAGCTACACCTGTGACTTCATCTACAGCTTTCTTCTTTAGTGTTCCAGTTGATGACATATGTGCTGCAGCTACCTGGTCTAAGGTACATACTTTTATTTCACACTATAAATTAGATATGCAATCCAGATTTAGAGCCTCCTTTGCTTCAGCTGTGCTCCAGAATATCCTTTGATAGGACCTTCAAAATTAGAAAGTAGATGGGGACTCTGTCCGATACATTGAGGAACAGATGAAAAAGGCACCATCATATGAGTTATGTAGTCACCATAATGATAGATCTGTGTTGTCTTTTTCTGTCCTTCCTGAACTACACTCCCACCATCCCCCGCAATATTTTTTTCTTATTATGTTTCTTTTCTGAAACAGTCCTAGCTGTCCTCTCCTTGGCTTCTGAAGGTTGTGTCTTTCTCTCTTTCATTCTCCTTATTAACCTTGTAGTGCTTAGGTTTACCAAAGTTACCTGTCTACTGATGTTGTTGTTTTCTTTCAGCTTTTCCTGGTTAGGGGTCGCCACAGTGGAACTCCAGTTTGCTAATGATTGGCAGTTGATTTTTTATGATGCCGAGGTGCCAGCCCGATGCCCAAACTTCAACGAAGGCACGCCCATTCACGCATGTCTTTTGAATGCCACTTGACTGTGGGGAGGACATGCAGACTCCACACAGAAGGCGCTCCAGCTGTGAATCAAACAGGAGAACGTCTTGCTGTGAGGTGACAACGCTACCGGTCTACTGATACCCTTATAATTTTTAAATCCTCTTTTTATTAACTCGATCTGAGGTAGCTCATTCCTTACTCAAGGGATTTTGGGTATGGCGTTGATCCTGAGCACTGGATTCAAAGCTTGAGGATGGCTGCGGATTTGTGATTAGATCCAAGACTCATATGTTGAGGAAGGAAGGAAACAGACAGACACACAGATCTATCACTATAGTGAGTACATAACATTTGTTTAATGCTTCTTGCAGTAAAGGATAATTGATAATATTATAGCTATATATTTTGTGTTTATGATTAGTTAAGGATAAGTTATGAATTTCATATTCAGTTGCATTATAGTTTGCATTACCTAATGTGTGAATAACATAAAGCATTAGTTGATACGACTTCCAATATGTTACTACCCCTTCTGTTATCCAAAACCAATTGCTGTAAATTATAATTTATTTTGTTAATTTTATTTTTCTTTTATTGACTAAGTTAGTCCCACTAGGCTAGAAACCTCATTACAGGGGGGACCCAAGGTGGTATTTATACTAATGTAAATTAAATTACTTGATATCCATGTCTCAAACACATAATAACTTGGTTATGATTGGAGACCCAATCATAATCCACTATATAATTTAAGGTTTGATTAAACTCACTTTTTTCTGTTCCTCTTGACAATCACATTTGATTTTTTGTTGGTATGCAGTGTACCTTTTTTCCGCTTTTTTATTATTTTATTGTTTACAATTACATGCTGTAGGCCGTCCGGTCACGATAAAACAGATGAACAGTTGTGGGTTCGGTTCAAGCAGCTTTATTACACACAAACACATCAGGATTAAGACTTAGCAACTTAAACTTAAATAAAATATAAACAGACTGACTACTACACTCAAACATGTTAACATTCTGACTGTTCTCTCAAAATGGCACTGCTGTCTGCACGTGTTCACTATTTATACACACGTGCCTACACTTGGAAATGCCTCTTAAAGTTACAACACATGCTCTGTTCTACATCCTTCCTCTTTAATAAATAGATCATACACCAAATGATAGTATACACTGACATGCAGTTACACAGAAGTGGTCCTTTGACATGCAGTTATACAGAACTAATTCTTTGACATGCAATCATACAAAATTAAACACATATAAAAATTCATGTTCAGGTTGCTGTGTATTTTACACTAAGTCTAGAAATATGACCTGATCGTGTAACATAAAAAAAAATCACAATTGGATCTAGAACGGGGACTATCTTCAAGGAATGTTCAGCTTTGGGGACATCTGGGGCATAATCAGGAATGGGAATAGCTACTGGGATATGCTCATCAGTGTGAACATTGTCAGGGTTGCTGTGAGATCTAGAGTCTGTATCACAGGTACAATGCTGTGATATCGATTCAGACACCAGAAGAAGATGCCTGTGGTTTCTCCTGTATTCTGTACCCGCAGATTCAACTAAGCAGAATCTCGGCTCGGTACATATACCTTTCACTTGACCAATTTGATCAAAGCCTTTTGCCATTCCTCATTGTCTCTTCTTCTTTCAACAGATGAAGAAATCTGCTTGTTTTATCATAGCTGAACTTCTGAAAGGAACGCTTCTTAAAGAGTTGGGCTTTGATTGCTCTGTTGTTTTTAGCATTAGGCACCAACAAACTAGAACTGGTAGGCAAGGTTGTTTCAGTTTGCCTAGATAGAAGTCTCTGAGCAGGTAAGCCAAGTAGGTTGCCACAGGGTATATTTCTGAGATTAAGTAAATTCAAGAAGATATTGGTGTTGTCACGCATTGACCTCTTTAGTAATTGCTTTGCAGTCTGTACTGCATGTTCAGGAAGGCCGTTTGACTGTGGGTATTCTGGACTACTAGTAACTCGGATAAAGTCCCACTCTTTTGCAAATTTCTGAAACAATTGACTGGTAAACTGAGAACCGTTGTCAGAAATAACTTTGTGTGGACTACCACAGACTGAGAAATGACGTTTCAATTTAGTAATAGCAGTAGTGGACGTTAGGTTAGGTAGTAAATCAATCTCAAACCAGTTCCAATAAGAGTCTACCAACACTAAGTAATGCTGATTGTTCCACTCAAACATGTCATGAGCTACTGTTGACGAAGGTATTTCAGGAATCTGGCTTAGCTGAAGTGGTGCTTTTTGCAAATGCAGATTAGTACTATTGCATACTGAAAAAGATGAAAGCACTTTATCAATGTCTTTTGACAGAGAAGGCCAAAACACTAGTCCTCTTGCCCTTCTTTTGGTAGCTTCTGAACCTGCGTGGCCAGAATGAAAAATCTGAATGTATTCATGTTGTAAGGAAGTAGGAACAATAACTTTGGGGCCTTTGAAGATGATACCATCTTCCTTCAGCATCTCCATCTCTATAAGGAAAATAAGTTTGCACTTCTGGCAGTACACAAGATTACTTTGATGGCCATCCAACATTGAGGAAGTGGTTGAGCTTCTGCAAAATTGAATCAGCTTTGTATGATCTCTCAGCTCATCAAGTCTTGTGGTAGAAAAATTATGTACTTCCATGACATCAAAGTCAAAATTCTCTGCATCAAGCTGTTTTGTGGTGTTTCTGAGCAAACTGGACAAGGTATTAGCCAGATAAAGACGTTTGCATTTTTGTAGACCATTTTGAAGTTGTATTTTTGTAATCTGAGCATCGTTCTTTGTAGTCTTGCTGGAGCTGTATGCATAGGCTTCTTTAGAATAGTGACTAGAGGTTGATGATTAGTTCCAACTTGGATAGCTTAGCCATCAATATAATCATGGAACCTCGAACAAGTGAGCACAATTGCCAAAAAGTTCCTTTTCAATTTGAGCATACTGCATTTCAGTTTAGGTAAGAGTTCTAGATGCATAGGCAATTGATCTGTCCTCTTGAAGAATAACTGCACTATGACGGAACTTTGAAACATCACAGGAAAGAACTACTAGTTTGTGGACTTCATAGTATCTCAATGTAGGCGGGGTGGCAGTTTGTTATTTGAGGTTATCAGATGCTCTCTGGTGTTGTTCCAACCATGACCAGGCAACATTTTTGCCTGTCAGCTCTCGTAAAGGCACTGATAACTCTCTAAGGTCATGGATAAATTTGCCCAAATAGTTAACCATACAAAGGTAATGCTGTGGGGCTTGGACATTGTCTGGAGCTGGCATCTTAAGAATGGCTGCTTGCTTGGAAAGGTCTGGTCGTAAGCCTGTACTGGTAAATAAATGACTTATATAAGTAAGCTTCTGCTAGCCTTCTGGTAGCCTGAATTTACATTTGAGAGGATTGAGGTTCAAGTTCACTTCACGCGCTCTGTCCAGAACTTTCTTGAGGTTTCTGTCATGCTCTACTTTTCCATTACCTCCAACCAGTAAATTATCCATTATTATAACACACAGAGAGCCTGGAAAATTTGCACCATTGCATGCCAAAAGACTTCACTGACATAATTTATTCCAAAAGGAATTCTGAGAAATCTGTATCTACGAAATGGCATGGCTGAATGTAAGTCAGCAGTGAAGATTTGCGACCAAGCATTACTTGCCATAATGAACTCTTTGCATCCAAGACAGAAAAAACAGTGACACTTGTCATGAGGGTGGCAACTTCCTCGAATGTGCACATAGGATGGTGAGGTAATTTTAATGCCTTATTCAAGTCTCTTGGGTCAGTGCATATTCTGATTTCAACTGAGCTCTTCTTATGAGCAACTACCATGGAAGACACCCACTCTGTTGTTTCTGTGACTGGACAAATCACACCATGCTGCACCGTCTTATCTAACTGGACCTTGACCTTGTTCTGCATAGCTATTGAAACTCTTCTCACTGGTCTGGCTACTGGACTGACCTCTGAATCTACTTTCATGGAGTACACAACTGGAAGTTTGCCTAGTTTGTCATCAGAAAGATCAGCATACTCTGAGAAAATAGCATCACCGAAGGTGGAACTAGGACATTTGCCCACACGATGGACCTGCTCAGCAAAAGAAAGCAGTTTCATTCTTAAACTGTCTATGAGACCTAATATTGACTGCACATGTCTTCTGACTGCATAAAATTGCAAGCTGTAACTGTTCCCAGCTGAATAGCATGAAAGCACTACTGAGCCTTCGGTTTGGATCTGTTCACCTCCATAAGCAAAAAGCTTCACACAATTAGCCAAATTAAGTTGTTAACCAGTTCTCACTCTAGCAAATGTTTCTGCTTATGTTACATTATACTTTGAACCAATGTCTACTTTGAGCTCTCTGAGTTTGCCATTGATCAGGACAGTACAAAACACTTTGTTCTTTGCCAACAAATCTACTGCATTAACCTTTGCACTGACCCCGGATACACCATCTACATAGAAAGTAGGGTTGCAGCTTTCTACATGATCAATTTGCTTTTTTTGAGTGACCTTTCTCAATAATTGAATGGGGCTTGTTTGATTTACAAAACTTTTGAAAGTGGTTCCATTTTTTACACTTGTGACATTGTTGACCAAATGCTAAGCACTTCTGTCTTTTAGACTCATGATTGGAACCACAATTATGACAGTTAACAGTAAAACTTAACTTGGGTTTTGCTGACTCACCTTATTCTGAACTGAGTATGTCCATTTTGCTGGGATAGTCTTGGAACTTGCTAGAAAGTTACAGGTCCTCCCTGGAAAACCTGCAGGGGCTGCAGCTGCCATGTGCTTAGGCCTGCTTCTACTTGCCACGTGGTGCATACTGTCTTCGCTTGCTCTAGACGCTGTTGAAACCATGGTGTTATCACTTTCAGGCTGACTTGTGTGCCTTTTTGTGAGCTGATGGATTTGACAAATCTCTATAGCTTTTCTTAACATTAAGTCACTGTCATGAAACAAAATCTTTCTCACTGCAGCATTATTAACACCACATACAAGCCTGTCCTTTATTAAGTCATCTTTCAAAGCACCATATCTGCACGTTTTAGCTTTATTTCTCAAGTCAGTGATGTAAGCTGCAAAAGTTTCACCTGGCATTTGGGCTTTTGTATAAAATAGGTGCCACTTTAATGTAACATTTGTTTGGGGTTGCACATTTCTCTAAATTTACATTTCAGGCACGCAGGTTCCTCTTTTGTTTCAGCCGGTACAACACTATGGCAATTTCCCCTTCTCCTGCATATACTGCCTGTGGATACACAACTGAATGCTCTCTTCCAATGGCTTCTGACCCTGCTAAGTTAAGCAAAATAAATGCCCTGTACGTGCATCTTTGTCAGAAAAAGCTAATGCATGAAAATATTGTATTCCTGCTCAAATACTCTCCAATTCTCTGCAATATTTTGATCAAATACAAGTGGACTGGATCTGCAAAATGCCTTTTCCATATCAACACACAGTTGAAGTTATGTATGAACATGCACACACATAAATATGCCATAACTTTGTCAGAACTTGTAATTATGTCCAATAGCACAACAGACTTTTTGAAATAACTGCACTTTGCCAAATAAGTCTCTGTAGCACAAGAACACTTTAAAATTACTGTACATTATGAAACCACCCCTTATCAGTGTAAGAAATGCTTTAAAATGACTGTACTTTATGAATGAACTGTACACAGCAGAAGCTCAGAGTAAAAAAACACTTCAAACTGAATGCACTTTGCAAATGAACTGTATACAGCACAATAACTTTTCAAACTGGCTGATCTTGGTGAAATAACGATGTACAGTGTAAGAAACACTTTGAAATGGCAGCACTCTGCGAATAAATGTACACAGCACAAAAAACTTTTTCGAAATGACTATACTTTGACTACACCTTGCAAAATAACTGTATTTTGCACACAGCAAACTCTTTGAAATAATTCCACCATAATAAACACACTGCAAACATTTTGCATATTCTGAGATACTTTGAACGACTCTAGTTATGCTTTGAATGGCTTCAGTCAAGCAAAATAGTAGCTTATGCGAAAACACCATCGTTTATGAAAAACATGCAGTCACCTTGCTTTTCTAATCCCATTTTGCCCTTTTATTGTACTCGTTATACCCATTTAACTTCTTATAATGGTCATCATACCTTACTTCTGCCCATTTTAGTTTAAACATGCGCGTTATGCAAACTTGAGGTAGTTCTGAACCCCATGTAAGTATTTCTGATAGTTTTATCAAATATTGTGGTTTCAAACATTTTGTTTAATTAATAATGTGTTTTGTGCTACTCGTTTGATTAATGATGTGTTTTGTGCCTTACAAATGCTCCGTATCATTTTCTTTGCAAAATAAATAATTTGTGCAAGTTTTGGTTACCTGAAGTTTGTTTTTGGCCCTTTTTAATTGTTTCAGCACTATAGCACCCAACCTGCTCAATATACCTTCATCGTCAACTCTGCACCTCATGGCTTGAAGAAGTTGCACTCTCAATCCCACTTCTGACACCATGTCGCTCGTCCCGTCAGGATAAAACAAATGAACAGCTGTGAGTTTAGTTCAAGCAGCTTTATTAAACATAAACACATCAGGATTAAGGCTTAATAACTTAAACTTAAATAAATGTACAAACAAACTGACTCATACATGTTAACACTCTAGCTGTTCTCTCAAAATGACACTGTTGCTTGCACATGCTTACTAGTTATATGCATGTGCCTACACTTGGAAATGCTTTTTAAAGTTACAACACATGTTGTGTTCTATGCATGCTTTCCTGGTTTTCTTTTTTTTTTTTTTGTTTACTGTTATTGGTGACAGTTGTAAGTTTTTATTTGGTATGGTATTGGATTCACTGTTGCTAGTTAATACACCTCTATTATCTGCTAGTCTTTTTTTCTCATGAGTAGTAACATAAGCTGGAATATGCTGGGAACAGTTGTTTAAACTGACCATTTGTTGCTTACTATCATTCTGCCAACTTAATATGAATCCAGATGTAGTTCTTACCGTAATTTCATCATAGCAAGAACAGTTAATCTGACTGTCAGTTTTCTTTACATCCAGGACAAAAATAAGTTCTGAAAGTTTGTTATAATTATTAAATATTTTCACAGTAAATTCATGCATTAGCTTCTCTTATAAGCACCCCCTATGAAGAGCATTTTACTGTTTCTTGTGGTGTGTACATATCCAGGACATATGAATTTATTGAGACAATTTCTTTGTTAGTGATAGATGGACTTATTATTAGATGTTTTGATAGGGATCTGTCAATATGGCCTGCAGTATACTGCTTGGAATTAGGTTTTGCTCTAAAATGCAGTGTTGCATATATGTACTCGGTTGTGCAGAATATCTTTATATGTAAAGTATGCAAAAGCATCTGATAGATAGTCAAGAACAAAAACTCACTATGGGGGAACTCTCATAAATTTCTGTCTTTGATACTATTAAACCATTATCACACAAAGACATGCATTGCACATCTTTGCATTTGCACATTTGCACAAGCTCATGTCTGCTCACTTGCAGTTCTTATAGTACAAGGCTTCAGTCTGGTTGTTTGGCCTAATGTTGAATCACACACAGTCAATAGACCACCTGAAAGAGCAAAGAAAATGCCACAAAGTAAAAACATGAAGTAAATTCACAATACCTTGAAAAAGGCAGGTGAGAGACCACAAATAAAATGAAAAATAACCATTAGAAAGCTAAATTGACAAGAAGAAGAAATGTGATGAACCAACATTATAGCCATTCCAATAACATATTGTCTTACATATTTTTATCACTGAAATTGTTCATAGGTTCATAGGTAACTACTAGGCTAGCTGCCATTGCTGGTCATTTTAAGCATACCCAATTTACCTTTTTATGCTTGAATTACCCTATCCTATTTGGTTACAGAATGGCCTTACCCATCCCATGGCTGATAATTATAAATATTACATTTAATGAGAATAAATTGGATCATGCTGTAGACAATTTGAAGGGACCTGTGTATGGGATAAACCATTTAGGAGTTGCCATTGTGCATTAGTAGGACAGGAGGAAATCCTGGGGTAAATTTTCTGTTTCCCACCCATCGATCTAAGTTGCGCTTGAATATGGACAGGGATGAACTTTGTTTTATATGGATGGGGAGTATATTCCACAGCAGCGGTGTCCTCTGAGAGATATACCTGTCCCTCCAAACTGTTATGTTGATGTTACAGAAGAGGTTGAGATCCTTAGACCAAGTATCTTTGATGCCATTTTACTTGCTGATGTGCAGTAAATATATCAGTATTGGGTAAGAGGATACCTTGTATGACAGACACAGGCCACCTCTTAGCAGTCTGTAGGATGCTAAGTATAGTGGTAGGGCTTTGAATTGGCCCATGTAGGATATGTTATTTAGGCCTGGTACCCTTCTGGTAAAGTATATCTGTGGACATTCCAGTTGTTGCATGTGTCTGGACAGATATGTGCCAATGGGTGCATTATATTCAATGACTGACCTAATGAGGGCTGAGTAAAGGGGGACAATGACATCCCGAGGTCTAGACACAATTCCTTTTCTATAAGTTGTGTAGTATAGAAGGACTTTCTTACAACAATGGACACATGTTGGTCAAAAGGTATTTCACAGTCATAGGTTCATAGGATGATATTAGGCTAATGGCCTGGAGGCCCTTATAAGTCTAGCCAAGAATTTTGCCCATGTTCCCTCAAAGTCTGCACCTGTTTCTCCTCTCCAGCAGGGACACTGGTGGGATCCCAGGGGTGTCTTTTCTTTTTCCCATCCAGTCGTCCAGGTTCCCCTTAAAGGGGGCTAGAGAGGTACTCTGCTTGACATGGAGAGGGAGTCTATTCCACAGATGGGGGGGGTCTTTGGGACACAAATCTATCCTACCAACAAGTTCTATTAATGTCACAGACCAGGTTAAAGCCTTGCGTGTGGGTTGTGCGGGTGGAGTTTGTCTTATGGATATGCAGTAACTCCATCAAGGCTGGGTCTGAAATGGCTTTGTATGCCAGACACAGGTCACCTCTGACCAGTCTGTATGAGACTGAGTAGAGGGCCAGGGCTTTTACCCTATCTGTATAGGATAGGTGCTTGAGACCCTGGATTTTCCTGGTCAGGAACCTCTGTGGTCTTTCTAACTGCTGCATGCGCTTGGCAAGGTACATGCTGAAGGGGGCATTGTACTCAATAATGGGTCTGATAAGGGAAGCACACAGGGATGATATCACCTCCTTGTTCCTGGATGAAAACCCTTATTTATGAGGTGAGCCATGTAGAAAGCCTTCCATACCACTGAGGCAACGTGGTGGTCAAAAGTCATGTTGCTATCAACCTGGGTTCCCAAGTCCCTCACAACTGATTGCATGCTTAGTACTTTGTTATTAATGTGATAATTAGTGGGGATGACATTCTCCCCAAAGGAAGGCCATGTTTCTGGCACCAGTCATTAGTTTAGGTAAAGCCTTCTCGGAGGATGTTCACATCACTAGGGGAATTTAGGACAGCGCCCAGCTTGCAGTCATCTGCAAACTTGGTCAGCTAGGTTTTGGTTTGCACCTCAGAAAATTATATCCTAAACAGTAGGGGCCCCAAGACTGATTATTGGGGTACACCACTTGTTACAGGTCTACTACTGTAAATGGCTTCCCCTACTTTGACTGAGTGGGTTCTATCAGTGAACTAGTTAGCTACAGATCTGGTAACATATGGGTTGATGCCTAGCTGGGAAAGTTTATCTGTTATGTCCGAGTGGGGAATAGTGTCAAAGGTTTTGGCTAGGTCAAGGTAGGTGGTGTGCACCGTCTTCCCCTCATCCATGGCTTTGGTGACTGTTTCAAAAAAGTCAACCAGGTTTAACAGGCATGATCTCCCTTTGACAAAACCAAACTGTGTGGGGACAAGCGTTTGGAGGTTGCCAATGTCCTTGTTTATAAGGTCCATGATAATGCATTCCATGGCCTTGCAGATCAGGCTGGTTAGGCTGATGGGCCTATAATTGCCTGGGTCAGTAGATGTTCCACCACATAAGCTCCTAAATCTCAGACAACTGAGTCACCTCTTTGGAGCATATTGTCATTGTGGTAGTTCCCTGGGGTATATGGCTTTCCAAAGGATAGAGTAATGCATTTTTTGGCATTTAGTTGCAGCCCATAATTTTGGTACCAGTTATGTATTTAGTGCAGACTTTCCTGCAGGATGGCTAAGTCATTTGGAGATTCAGTGACTGCTCCTAGCTTACAGTCATCTGCAAACATAACCAGAGCACTTTGGTGTTGGCTTTTACTTCTGAAAAGTAGATGCCAAACAGGAGAGGTCCCAGCACAGAACTCTGGGGGACTAAACTGGTGACTGGTCTCTATTTAGAAGGCGTTAGAAAAATAAAGAACTCAAAACCATATTGTCAAAGTGAACCAAAATGTTTTTATTTTGCTTTTGTTTACTGGGTTTGTTCAACTCTAATTAGTCAAAAAAACTCTTTTCAGATGAGGCCCTGGATGAAACACTCCAACATGTTACAAACAACTTTAAACAAACATTCAGTAATATACATGAATAACATTAAGTAATGTGGATTAACAGTTACATATCCATTTGTTAATGAAAGAACATTCATATGGAAAAAAGACAAACTGTTACAGTAGAAAATATAGTTATATATTAGTAGATACTGAACATTGAGCATTTAAAGACATGTATTACTGAGTTTTTAACATAGGTAATGACCATGTGATTAGCACTTAGGACTTCAAAGAAATGGAGGTGAGGGAAGAAACTAAGTAGGACAGAAAATGTTAATATTGTAGTTTAGAGGTGGTGTATAAAGTAGGTTCATAAATAATTATACATATGGCTATCATGAAGGCTATAGATATAGAGGTGGAGGTGAACCATGTCACATAATTATGTATATGGCTGGGAGGTGGTAGTAAAACTATTCAAGTATTGATAAATACAAGTTTGTGGGGCATAGGATTCTGAATGAAGAGAAATGGTTTGACAATATGGCAAGGTGAAGATAACACTGGCATTTATCCCGGAGGTATACAGGAGCAGATCTATTTATTTTAAAGATTAAGTTTTATTTGCATTTTAAATGAATGTGTGTTCAAATGGATTTCAGTGGTAGTGGTATATGGTTCCATAGTTTAGCTACATCTTTAAATATAGAGTCAGTTGTAGTATTAACATGATTTGATTGTAGCGATTAGTAATTTTTCTCTAGTGTGTAAAATTCTATTGGGAGTGTAATCTTGTATTAAGTTGTTAAGAGCTGGACAATTTTCTTACAAAGAAGTCTGTGTAATGTTAGTTGAGAGAGAGGCTAGGTGTTGCGGTATTCCTAACCAGTTTAATTCTATGACTAGTACATAGCGGTGTCTTCTTATGATATTTTTTCTTGCACATTTGGCTATTTTATTATAAATTGCTCAAGTTTTGACAGTTGTGAGACTTTAAGGTTAATGAAGACTGGGCAGCGTAGAGGAGAGATGGCAGTAGTACATCTGTCAATGTCAGTGAAGTAGGTTTTAAGTCTATGTAACGTATCTATATTTTATGAGTTTTTTTAACCATGTGTGATGCATGGTACTTGAATTTCAAATGGTGATCTCTGATTACACCCTGTAATTTTGTGTGGTTTACTTGTTCTATCATGGTGTTGATGGCAGAGTTGATAGTAAATACCGTTGTTTTGGTAGAGATGTGTTCTGGGGTAAAGAACAGTAATTTGCTTTTTTGGGGGGGTTAGTAGTAGCTGTGAATTATTTAACTATGTTTCAATCGATAAGAAAGATTTTTTTGTAAGGTCTTGGAGTTCAGAAAGAGAGAGAGAGAGCTAGCAGAGCAGATTAGGGTTCAAGTCATCAATGTATTGAACTAGGGTATCATTTTTTGTAGCAGTGTAGAGGTCATTGATGAATTTGTTGAAAAGAGTTTACTGTTGAATGCTCAACGCTGCCAAGGTTGAAGCGAGCTGTGTGAACCCCACATTTCAACTGTCAGAATGTCAAATACAGACATTACCAACTGTCCAAACTTGCCCCCCTTGCAGACCCATATTAGCACTTTATCCTGAGTCTGGAGCAACAGGGAGTTTCAGCATTTGAAATAGTTTTCAGGCTTGTTAGTATTCTGCATTCTGACTTTTGAGGAAAGGTGTTAATGAATAATTGACTTTGGCAGTATCCAGCATTCAATAGTAACCTGTTGAAAAGTGTGGGGCCTACTGTAGGTCCTTGTGGTTCACCAAAAGTTACAGGCAAGAAGTTGGAGAAATAATTTTTCCATTTCACTTTTTGTGCTCTGTTTGAGAAGTAGCTATAGAATCATCACAGTGAGCCCTAAGGATGAAAGGTTATATAAGAGTTTCTGATGGAAGACAATATTAAAATCTTTTAATAAGTCTAGGAAGATGGTGGATACAAGGCTTTCAGCATTTTTATGGGTGTTGAGAATATTAACACAATTTAGCAAAGCAGTAGTTGTGCTTTGATGCTGCGGTGGTGCAGTGGTTAGCGTTGTCACCTCACAGCAAGAGGTTCTCCCATTCGAATACTCGGCTGGAGCGCCTTCTGTGTGAAGTCTGCATGTCCTCCCCATGGTCGAGTGACGTTAAAGACATGCAGGTAGGTGCGAGCATGAATGGGCGTGCCTTCGTTAAAGGTTGGGCATCAGGCAGGCAACTCGGCACCGTAAAATCCACTGCCAATCATGAGCAGACTGGAGTTCCGCTGTGGCGACCCCTAACCGGGAAAAGCCGAAAGTAGTTGTGCTGTGATGAGGACATTATCCATGTTACATTGAAGACAAAAGTTGGTTATTTATTGAATAGATGGGAAGTTTAATATAAATACATGTTTCTAATATTTTTGATAGTGCTGATAAGATGGGACATGCCCTATAGTTTGAAAGGTCTGTATTGATTCTGCCCTTCTCCAGTAAAAGAGTGAAATATTTTTCCCATAGTGAGGGACTTTATTTTCAGATATGGATTGATTTATCAGAGTTGAAACTGAATATGTAATAAACTCAGTTGTTATTTTAAGATATTTAGTACATAGACTGCCAGGTGCAGTTGCATTAGGCTTTAATTTTTGAGGCATTTTTATGGCATCTGTGAGAACCAGTTGAAAGGAGAATTGTTGAAAGAGGTTATTTTATTGAGTAGGGCCATAAAGAGCTTGATTAGTCACTTGGTTGGTTTAATTACTGTATAGTCTGTATAAACTAGTTATTGAATTGGTTGATTATGGTATCATTTTGTTTGTGTGTTTGGTGTTGGCTGTATAGGCTTGTCTTGGATTTAACATTTTATTGATGGAGTCTCAGAACAGATTTGAATTATTAGTGTATATGTTTTGAATGGCTGAGTAACAGGCTTTCTTATATTTGGTGATAAATTGTTTTGTTAGGTTTCTTAGCTGTCAATACACTAGTAAATTAGGAGCTGTTTTATTTTTCATCCAGACCTTCCATGCTTTGTCTCTTTGTTTCATGAGTTGTCTACCTGCCAAGGATAGCCATGGGGCAGGGTTGGCTTTGACTCATTTTATTCTGAGGGGGCAAGAGTGCTTGGAGCACTTACGAAGATTTTTATTGAAGTCAGAGACAGCATCATCTATTAAAGAGATGCAGTGTACTACTGAAAGTGTCTTTTATGAAAAGTAGTATGTTTTCTTAACAGGTTGTATTGATGTGTTTTGACACTATTGCTCTGGTACCATATGGTGTATACTGGTAGATGATCACTTAGACTGCCTGATAGAGTTCCATGGGATAACATTTTATTTGAAGAGAATATTAAGATCCAGTTGAGGGCTGATTGTCTAGGTCTGGCTTTTTATGTCTAATTGATGAGGTTATAAGTTGGGGGAACTTGTACAGCTGTAGATTATTGGTTGATTTTAGACTGTATGTTAGATGACCTATATTAACATCACCCAATATTATGATTTTGTAAGGGATTTTTGAAGAGACCCAGCAGAGAATATCTTCCAGTATTTTACCATTTGTTAGCTGGAGGTATGTTTATACTCATATTTGAGATTGTCTTGTGAGTATTTAGTGTTAGCATGCCAAGTTAGAGAAAGTTAGCAGGGTGTGTGGTAAAAAAGAAATATCAAGTGTGTTTTTTTAGAAAATACTGAAACCTCCAACTTTTTTTCTTGGCTGTATCCAATTTGATAATGTTATAGCTTGGAGGAGCAATTTCTTCGTTTTTTTTGTTTCCTGGCATAGACATATTTCTGCAGCAGCTAAGATATCTGGAGAGTGAATTGCTATGCACACATGCACTTTTGAGAGTTTCTTACGAATACTTTATAAGTTGGCATGGTGTATATGAGGGCTATGGTGGCTCTGTGGGTAAGATAGAAGTGATAAAGGAGATGATGGGGATATGCTATCTGGTGCCTGCATATGCTGAGTTGTGCCTCCATTTGGGTGGATGTCACTGATACGTTTTATGGCATATTAAAGATAACATCTTCAATATTTATTGAGACAATATGATGCAGCTATAACTCTTGTTGTCTCAGGCTGTATGACTTCAAAGTAGAGCACATATATTCAAATAATCCTTCACCAGTAGGGACAGCTGATTTTCCTTTTTCCTTTGATGTTATACCAGAAAACATGGAGTATCTTCTTAGACAACCAGGACATCCAAAAGATCTGTGGAAGAAGTGGAGGGGTTTAACCTCATTAAATGACTATTAGCTGTGGCACAAATAGCAAAAATATAAAATGGAAATGGCAGAGTAAAGAATACAGGCCATGACTCTGAACAAGACACACTTACTGTCTTTCTTTCTCCTGCATTCCCTGCACTTTTTCATCCATTTCATGTCTGACGTCTTTTGTTTGCAGTTGTTAAATATTTTTGCATCATGTTGATTGCTCAGATATTTATCTAAAATTATGTTGGTTGTTTGGGAGGATGCAAACCCAACTTATAAGGAACTGATTATGCAGTAGTACATGATGTGGGACAAACAGTCAGGCCAACAAAGAGTAAATCATAGGCATTGATTCCACCTTAAATATTGTTTCTCTCCCATTTTTATACTCATTTTCATTTATTTTTTGTTTGTTTGTTTGTTTGTTTGCACAAGAACAGGTTTAGTAATGGTTTAACTAAGATGATGGTTTGAGCTGTTGCATTTTGTGTGTTTGCAAATACTGGATACTAATAGCTCTAAGGTATTGCTTGCATCATGTTTGATATCTACTCCTGAGGTTACACCCTTTAATACAATAAAATCCTTTTTTTGTCGTAATTATCGGTTTATCTGCCTGAAAGAGCAGACTTTTCCTGGGCTACAGAGGGGGATAGCAACAGTGGTAAGCTGTAACATGACCATTTTTCTTCTGTTAGTAACCCTTTCCATTTCAGAAACAAGCCCTTCACACTGATTCTACACCGTCTGTAAATCAGTGTGGCAGACAATCTCCTTGGCTGATGTATTTGCTAATGCTAATTATCCATGTGCTGTCCCCTGGAAATGTCTACCATAAGACATTACTCATAAGTTAGCACTGCTGACTAAGTTAATTAACTCAGCCAAAAGTTCATGTTCACCCATTACTTCCATAAGGTAAGCTCAAGTTAGGTGTAAGTGTTGGGGAGTTTATTGGACAGGATGTACTAGAGTTGTGTTTGAATATTTCTATGTATATACAGTAGACTCCCTCTTATACAGTCTCATTGGGACTGGACCTTAGGCTGGATAAACGAATAGCTGATTAATCAGAAAAAAACATACAAAATAGCATTCATAGGTTATAAATCAGCAAGAATAACAGTATTTGTGTTAATATGCATTTTTCTAATAAATATGAAGTCTAAAACTCAAATGTCTCTCATTATTTAGCCCAGAGAAGGTTGTAGTGTTGTTTTTTGTTATATTTTGCTAGGTCTACAGCAGAGATTTGATGGCCAATTAAAGAGGAGGCTAGTTAAAGAGAGGCCAGATAAGAGGGAGTCTACTGTAACTCCATTATGTGTGCGTGCATGCAGAGGAATAAGTGATCTCAGGTGAGTGTGTGCACGTGTATGTGTGTACGCGTGCATGTGTGTGCACACGTGTGTGTGTGTGTGTGTGTGTGTGTGTGTGTGTGTGTGTGCATGTGTGTATGCGTGTGTAACTATGTATCTGCCTGGGTGATTGCAGGGGGGTTAGTTAGGGGATAAGTAGTGTAGGAGCATGCTTGTGTGTATGTCTGTGTGTATGGGTGAATGGGTGAGTGGGTCTATGGGTGAATGGGTGAGTGGGTCTACGAGTACAATTGGTGGGGAGCCGATCTACAGTGAGTATGTGTGTGACTGCCTGTGAGAGTCTGTGTATATGTGTGAGTATGGTGGGCTGACATACCACTAAACTCCCTAGACTAACAAGAAAATCCTAAACTACTTGGGGGGGGTGGCAGGTAGTCGGATTCAGTTTCCAGTACTGAAACTGGACTGCAGCATAGGAGGGATGCTACATTCCTTAGTATTCCATCCTATGGATGAAAAGATCCAACAGGGTTTATCGAAAAGAGTAAGGGTTTTATGTTTTGTAAATACATTATTTACTCATTTTTATCTATTTACGCATATTAGAATAATCCCTTATCATATTTAATACTGTTGTTTCATGTTATACTGTGTGTGTATATATATATATATATATATATATGTATATATATATATGTCTGTATATATATATATATATATATATATATATATATAAATATATATATTTATATATATATTTATTTATTTATATATATATATATATATATATATTATATATATATATATATATATATATATATGTATATTTATATATATATTTTTTTTTATATATATATATTTTTATATGTATATATATATATATATATATATATATATATATAAACTGATAAAAAAATATTTACTGATTGGCTGTCATGTGATTTGATTGCCACATAAAACAGCAGCCGAAATATGTCAGCTAGCCATTACACCACAAATGCAACACATTGACACACATTACATTGAAAAAGGAAATAAATGTCCTGTTCTGATGCACTACCCAAAACCTGACTACATTCAATTCAAACTTGTCTGAATCGTGGTAGTGTTTTGGGAAGGGCTTTTTTTTTTTAATTTAGATGCAGGTTAGGGTTTGAGGCAGTGGCATGGATAGGATTAGTGCATATTACTAATGTGGTCAGGGGGATTACACAAGGCAATTCAGACACACACATACACAGCTATACGGGTCTATATCACCACAATGAATGGTGATAAGTTTGAACGCCCTTTGTTCAAACCGAAAAGTCCGAAAGCCCTAAAATGTGAAGTTATGGAACATCGATTTTTTTTCCCTGGGAAAAAAATCGGTGGGCCATCTTTGGAGCTTTGCTATTTCATCCACTGTAGTGCGATCTCGGAGTTGGTATATTTAAGTGCAGGGGGTGTGGGGGGCACAAGCCCCCATGCTGAGGTGTGTGGAGGGCGAAAATCCAAAACAAATGCAAAGAAGACAAATGTACTACTGAAGTTTTTAATCCAAGCCCACCCTCTTTCAGTTTACGGAATAAACACCTCTTTTTACAAGATTCAGATGATATCCCAAAATACATATAACAATAATCTCTTATAAATCTTTTTCTTAAATTATCGGGGAAACATAAACTCCTGCTATATAACCAAATTTCTCTAAAATACTTGAATGAATTAAATAAACATTCTTCCTATATTTTAAATCAAATGATTTCCACATATTCACTGTATATTTTATATACTTTAAAACATTACTCTCTATTTATGTTTTCTTCCTTCCCAAACTTTAAAACTAAATGCAGGTGATTGTTTTTTAAAATAAATATCTGCATTGCATATCTGCATTGCTAACTGCATCACCAAAAGTCTTATATTTCTGTTTATTAATGGTAAGACCTGCTTTCTTTATACATCTTTCCATTTCCTACATTGCTTCCATAATACATCCATTTCCTTTTGCAACACTATCAAATCATTTGCCTATGATAGATAAATTAGAATCTTAATACTTTGACAAACTTTAATTTCTGCTTCTTACACTGTCTTTTTGCCTTTCTTACAACTGCTTTCATCACCAGTATAAATAACAAAACTATTCATGGGATATCCCTTATTCCCCTTTTAACTTGCCTTTCCTGACTAAACCAGCCATGTATTAAAACTTTATTCCATGAATTTAAATAATTAGTCTTAATTAGATTAATACATTTCTTGTGCATACCTTATTGTGCCACAATCTCAAACATCTTCCCATAATTTATAGTCATATGTTTCTTCTTTCCTCATAGAAAATACTTCTCACTACTTTTTTGGCAATAAGCAACATGTCCTTACTACCTCTTTCTTCAATATTTCATAACCTGCCCTACTCTTTTTTTTTTTAATTTTCAGCATCACTTTATAGTAAAATTATTTAATGTATGTGGTCTTTAGTTTTTATTTCTTACTCCTTTTTATATATAAGTTTAACCACTCATTCAAACACTGTTTTACCCATCACCCCAATATTGTAGCCAATAGTTAATTACTTCCGGTAATATACTTTTCATTTCATCACACATTTTCTTAAAATTTCCATATGTTATTTCATCAATACAGTCATACTCAGTTTTAACGTCCTTCACAATGTCAGTCAATTATTCAATTAATTATGTCTTTCTAACCATTTCTTTTTCTGTTTCCTCATCCAATATTCTAATATCCGAGAGTGCTTCCTTGCTTCTCCTTCCTTATATGTTTTAATAAAATATTTTTCAAGTTCCTTCATTATCTCTTCCATGCTGCATACTTCTTTTCCATCATCCCATTTTATATTCCCTATCCTACTTTCATTTTTTTTTAAATTTTATTTCCCAAAAAAGAGAAACTTTTGCCCACTTTCCCTGAAGTGCATATTTTTGATTATGTATTAATTTACCTATCTTAAATAATTTTCCTTATTTATCTCTTAGGCTTTTTTTTTCCTTATTCACTTCCTTCCACTGCTTTTTCACAATTGTTTATAATATCCTTATATCTTTCTTTCCACTCTTTCTAGAAAACATTCTCTAATCATATATATTCCCTTTTAGATTACTGTTTACATTGTAACCATCATTGTTCAGTATTCTTATAAAAGAGAATCATTGTACAATACTCTTGAGACAACCTCTCCTTTTCTTCTGTGAGAGAAATGCTTTTCTCAACCAAACCTGACAGAATTTTTCTTCTCTAATATAACTTTCTGTGTTAGTAATTTCAGCTTCAGTGACTGGTTTGTAAAATATACCACCATTGTTTCAATATTTCTTTTAGTAAACCTCCTGAAAATATAACATCATCAATTTCTGCTCTTAATGTTCCTGTTGTATATGTATATATTCTCTTTTTCCCTAGTTGTTAACTTCCCATTTTTAATCATTTGCCTTCCTACCAAAATATCCTTTCCTAGTTTCCCATCTACAGTTCTTAAATTACAATACAAGTCTCCCATAAAAACAAGAGTGTCAATATTTTGGTAATCATGCTCTTTTAATTCCTGAAATGGTTCTTAGCCATATACTTTTATCAGTCTCCAAACATGTCCCTTTTCTCACATCACATGTCATATTTCTGCCTGGTTTAACTATTATGACAGCCAAAACTGTTATGCTTTTCTTTCTACACATAACAGTTTCAGCTCTTCGGGTGAATAGTAAAACAAAAGGCCCAGTCCTTATATTGGCAGAATAGCTAGATACCCAACTTAACCCCTCCTTCCCAGCTTGTTGATAGAAGAGCCAAGAAAAAGGTCCACTTTATGCACTGTCACAACATCCAGGTGGCCAGATACAGCCCCTCCCTCCTGCCCCTGCTCTTCAGTCAGGTACCTTTGCCCAGCTCTTCAGTGGAAGAGCAAAAAAAATGTTCATGTGTTGCACTGGTACACCATCCAGGTGGCCAGATACAGCACCTCCCTACTGCCCCAGGTCTTCAGTCAGGTACCTGGAATTCCTGAAGTACAGGAGCCAGTCAAGTCCTGTGTCTGTGCCCACCCTGACCGGTCTTCCTTACTTAAAAAAGAAAGACATATTTTTTCTCTTTTAAACTGTAGCAGTACTGTAGAGTTCACACAATGCACAGAGCAATGCAGCACTCAGATTTTAAAATAAAAAACATTTTTATTCCACTTTTATACTATGACAAACTATTTGCTGCACGCCACAGACAGCTATACAATTAGACCCCATAGTGAGTGCGACGACTTTCTGAAGTTTATTAAAGGAAAACAAAGGGATTCTGTTACATGCTCAAGTTCTCTGTCCTTTTCCTCCCTATTTATTGTCCCTGCTATGAATAAATAATAACACACCATTTAAAATATTTTAAATTGACTGTTTTTTTCCACTAGAATGGTGCCTTACTGTACTGTGGTGGTTTCACTTTCAAAAAACTTTTATCCCACCCTAAAAAAGTCTCCTATTCATTGATGCCATCAAGGCCACTGAATACAGGTAGTTTTCTAGCCAATTCCCTCCCCAAACTGACATCATCATGACCATCCTAAAAACCAACCCATGCTGTGATGTCACAGTTCCCTGTTCCTTCCCCTACTCATATAGAAAGTAAAGGTTAGAACAAGGAAACAGTACATGAGTCAAGTCTCGTGCTGTGAGCTGTCAATCATAGCAGGTAATAGCTCAAATTACCCTTAGCACTTTGACAGCCAGGGAAGTTAGATGTGAAGGGAGATGGGAGATGAGTCAAAGTAGGACATTTCAGGCTTCACAAAAAAACTGCAGTTTAGCCATTCTAAAAGAAGCAGCAGTAAAAAGCACGTTGAAACTCTGTTCTATGACATTTGCACTGTTTGTGTTTTAAGTAGTCATTGAATGGCATAACATGTTACTTAAAACTGACTGAAAGACAGCAGTGTATGCATATAAAATCAATGCAGTGACATGATCTTTAGGAAGAAAGAGGCCTGAGTGATGAAACTTTTTACAGGCAAGCACTGCATTGTGGGATACCTATAGGATTTATTTATTTATTTATTTTATTTTACATTTGTTGACCGGGAAAATCCGACTGGATATATGTCCATTTTCAGCGGAGACCCGGGGAGAAAAGCTCCACATTAACATTAATTTACATACATATGAACAGAGAATATACTACATATTTTGATAATTAATACATAGGTACAAAGAGATATATGAACAGAGAATAACTGCTTCTTACTGAAGACTAATACGTAGGTACAAAGAGATTATGCAATTGTAAACATTTAAGGTTTAGAAGCAAAAAATGTCAGAGTAAATGCTAGATAGAGGAAAAGCCTAGAGGAAAACAAGAGGTAGTGGGTTTAGTCTGGTTTGGAACATTGACAGAGCCACTGGTTTTAAAGTGAAGGGATAGATTTTTCTTGAATTTGGATAAAGAGGTGATGGTGGTGAGTTGGAATTCCATATTTTACCAATGGAATTTGCAAACAGCGAGTCACCTCCAGAGTTACAGGATTTGACTGTTTGAGCAAGTAGCCTATTTGCTGACTAGTTAGGTTTAGATATGGGGTGATTAAATTACGCAGTGCAGGAATGGAGTCAGGTTGATTGAGAATTTTGAAAGCTACTGTTAGCTGGGTTTGTTGAAGTAGGTTAGGTAGTTCCACCCAGCCTAGGTTGTGCAGGTTGATACAGTGATGGGTTTTATAAGGCATGCCAGTAACAAATCTAGCAATGTGATTGTAGCAGCCTGAGAGCTTATTTAGGTCAGATTTGTACAGGTTGGTGAGTATTGGTGAGGCATAAAGGAGTGAGGAGAGGAGATGAGAGCGGGCTGTGGCTTCTCTTGCTTTGGGAGTAAGAAAGGATCTTATTCTATAAAGAGACCCCAGTTTTTTGTTAACTGTTTTAATAGTTTGGTTAATGTGAAGGTCGAATCTGAGTTTGTTGTCTATGGTAACACCTAGTAATTTGGAATTAGAGTCTGGGGATATAGAAGTCCCATTTTTGGATTGAACAGAAAAGAGTATAGAGGTAGGTTTATGGGTAGGCTGGAAGAGTAATAGTTTGGTTTTTTTAGGGTTAAGGATCAAGTGGTCAGACAGTCTTGGGTTTTGGATAATAGCTTAGTTGGTGACCTGTCCGTGTTTATAAGTGTAAGCAGAGTCGTTATTGTATACAGGAGGGTCTCGGGATGACTGTGTGTTTATAAACATAGAAATCCCAGGATGGAGCCTGATTTCTATCTGAGATAGGCATGGAACCACTTGAGTGTTATGTTGTCTTGTTCTAATGTTTTAGAGTGTTGTGCAGTAGTTGGTGGTTGACCATATCAAAGGCCTTTGATAGGTCAGATGACATGTTTTGTTGTTTTGTGCTGTGTTTGGGTCTGAAGCCATGCTGTGAGGTAGTTAGGAGCTTGTTCGTACTAGTTGTTTGTGTATGCATTTCCAGCAAGTTGGTGACAATATAGCTCTATTGGCTAGCTATTGGAGATTAGTAGATGTCCCACTAGGATGTGGGAGAGGATTGATGGAGATTTTCCAGATTGATTCCAGATAGAGGGATAGTAGAGTCCGCGGTGGTGTAGGATGGAGATGATGGCTATGACTTCTGCAGTTTTTTTGTTTTTTTTAATCAGCTGGCAAAGGTCAGCAGCAATGTAGTAGGGTTAGTTTTCTTCAGTAGGGATCTAATGAAGGGAAACAAAGGGTTGTAGTGGGAGGAGGGTTCTGACTTTCAGAGTCGAACTTCGTGGTAGTGGGGTGGTTCGAGAGGTTGTTGTGCGCTAAGGATTTGATAACATTGATAAAGAAGCATTGGAATCGTTCACTTCTTCAGACTTTTATCATTTAGGTCGGGAGTTGGTTGGGGTAGAGGTCTTGCCTGGATGGAGTTGTTAATACCTGCCCAGAACTTTTGAGGGATTATTAAGTTGTTGTTTATTTTTGGAGTGTAGTAGTTCTTTTTGTCTAGTAAAATGGATTTTTTTGTCACATTAAGTTGTTGGAAGTGAGATCGGTCTAGGGGGTCTTTGGAGCACGCCATTTGTCCCAGGCTTTTGTTTATAAGTTTGATTTTGATTTAGAGTCTTTTGTTAGCCATGGAGCAGTCAGGTTTTTACCTTGGCTGAACGATGGGGGAGCATGGAATTGAGTATCTTTATATTTAAAAGATAGACCAGTTTACAGGACTGCAGCCTAGTTGGGAATTTAGCAAGGTCAAATTGTTTAGTGTGAGATGATGGACTGTGAGTATCCAGTCAAGAAGACTTTCTTTTTGGTGATTTGTGAAGCCATGGAGATTTATGAGGGTGGGGTTGGTCTCATATCACCCACCATATATAATAGCAATTGAGCGCATTTTTAAGATATGCTCAAGTGTGTCAGTGTTGCTTCCGGGCGGGATGTAGATCACAAGTAGATTAATGCTTTTTTCCTTATTTATTTGTATCTTCAGGGAAATTAATTGGATGACTAAACAATCAGAATTACTTCAAGATGCCAGACCCCATGTGGTCAGACACAGAAATTACAAATACACCACACTCATCACATAGTCTCACTACATCTACACCACCAAAATCCACACATAGAAACTCAAAAACATTCACGGAGGCTCTCAATAATAATCTGCCTTAGCAACAGAGACCTCCAAAGCAGAAACACAAGCAACCTCCATCCCCCATCACAACCCAAATGACACAGCCCACAGACTCAGTGTGCCACTCAAACACAGCCAATAAGGCAAAGCAACATACCCAACACACTAGTCATAGGTGACTCTATAGTCAGGCACACTGATGTCCCACTCACCAGGCTAAACAAGGAGAAGGTTACTGCCAGCTGCCTATCAGGTGCCAGGATCCGCCACATAACCCACACACTCAGATCACTCCACAACAAGTACAAATATGACTCTGTCATTGTCCATGTTGGTGTGAATGACCCGAGACGTACCTCCCTGGACTACATGAAAAGAGACATGGAAGAGCTCTCTGATCTTGTAGCCCAGGCAGATATGACCCTAGCCCTGAGTAGCTTTCTGCCATCGCCCAGAATGATACCGCAGTACAAGGACAAAATGATTGACTTCAACAATTGGCTAAGCTTTTGGTGTCATTCTAAGGGGATCCAGTATCTGTTTCCTTGGGATGACATGGTCAACAGACCACGATGCTTTGCCACAGATGGCCTGCACCTGTCACCCCTGGGATTGTGGATACTGGCTAAGGCTCTTGCTGCCCCTATAGTGCCTTTTTTAGGCAGGGTTCAAGTAACAAATTCACCACCATAACAGGAACAAGCAAGCAAAAACTGAGGGTAATGCTACTCAATGCTAGAAGTCTAAATTTCAAAATGCACTCACTCGAGGCACTCCTTAAAATGGAGAACATCGATATCTGTGCAGTGACTGAGACCTGGTTCAAGGCTCCAGAGAGCACCCCTGCACTACCAGGCTATAACTCATACCACACTTTTCGGCCATGTAACCTGGACCAAAACACCAAAGGTGGGGGGGTGTCCATATTCATTAAGGATATCCACACCTCCAGGCTAGTTGCTCAGCATAATGCATCCGAGGTTATCCAAGTGCAACTAACTCTTGGCAAAACTGCAATCCAAATTGTAGCTTGCTACAGATCCCCCACCATGCCCCAGGATTCCCACTCCTCTTTTCTTGATGTACTGGAAAATATTAGGGTTCAACCAAACACTCTAATAATGGGCGACTTCAACTACCCCACCATTAACTGGGAAAACTACTCATGTACCAACTCCTCAGAGCAACGCTTTCTGGAATTCATAAATTCCAATACCCTAGATCAACTTATCCACACCCCCACCAGTTGCAACAATATCCTAGACCTAGTCATTGCCAACATGAGTGTTCCACATCTGAAGTCAACTCCTTGTTGGTCTGATCCGACCATAAGCTAATCACCCTTGATATCCACATCCCACCCCGACCCCTCATTAAGGAAACCACAGTAAAAAAATTCTCCAAAGCCAACTTCATGCTTCTTAAGACAGAAATAGTGAACTTCATGACACCCATGCAGATGGACAATACAGTTACAATTGCTGAATCCTACACAAATGCACTCTATAAGTTACATGAGTGCATGGATCATGCTATCCCAAACAGAACCAAGACTGTATCCTCCAAAAAAAGGAAGCCAATCTGGTGGTCCCCTGCCATAAACAAACTGCACAACAGAAGGAAGAAACTGTTGCAAAAGAGAGTAAAATCCCATGAGTGGAGGAGCTCCCTGGTCAGCCTCAGTAAGAAGCTGAGATCCCTTATAAGATCCTCCAAAGCTAGCTATGAAAATAAAATTGCCACTAATTCCAAGGACAACCACAAAGCATTCTATAGCTATGTCAAGAATCTCAATGGCAACACCCAGATCTGCTCTGAGTTACAGCACAAAGGCACGAAAATTACAGAAACAACTGATATTGCCAACATCCTGGCAGATAGGTTCAGTGCTAACTTTACTCCCCCCACCCCCTAAAGGGCCCATATCTATACAGGAAGAATGCAGAGTCCCTGTAATCACAACTATACAGGTGAAAGCTGCACTCTCTAAAGCCAAAAACACAGCATCCATGGGACCGGACAACATCCCAGGCTGCGTTTTACATGAACTTCAGAATGAACTGGCTCCTCACTTAAGCACCATGTTCAATAATAGCCGTGCATCAGGCTTTGTGCCCACTGAATGGTGCACAGCAGCAGTTATCCCACTCCACAAAGGGGGAGCCACCACTGATCCTGGGAACTATAGACCTATTAGCCTGACGAGCCTGGTCTGCAAGGCCATGGAACGTATTATAATGGAACTCATAAACAAAGGCATTGGTAACCTCCAAACTCTGGATCTCACCCAGTTCAGATTTGTGAAAGGCAGATCATGCCTCCTGAACCTGATCGACTTCTTTGAGGCAGTCACCAAAGCCGTAGATGAGGGTAAGGTGGTTCACACAGCCTATCTTGACCTCGCCAAGGCTTTTGACACCATCCCCCATTCTGGAATTATAGCTAAACTCAATAAACTAGGCATAAATCCCTACATCACAAGATGGGTTGCCAACTGGCTCACTGACAGAACCCACACTGTAAAAGTTGCAGACTCCAAATCTGACCTCAAACCAGTGACAAGTGGAGTACCACAGGGTTCAGTCCTGGGACTGCTCCTGTTTGGTATTTACTTCTCTGAATTACAGGCTAACACAGAAGGCCTCTGGCTAACGAAGTTCTCAGATGACTGCAAACTAGGAGCCATAGTCAAGTCCCCAAATAATGTGAACATCCTACAGAAGGGCCTCTCTGAGACAGATGCCTGGTGTCAGAGCCATGGCCTCAAGCTCTATGCCAAAAAGTGCAGTGTCATCCCCTTTGGTAAAAACTCTGTACCCATGAACTACCACATAGGCAGCAATCTACTTAACACCGAATGCGTGATAAGAGACCTTGGACCCAGGTGGACAGTAGTCTCTCCTTTGATAGTCACATCGCCACAGTAGTCAGGAAGTCCTTCTACGTGGCACACCTCATCATAAAAGGGTTCTCATCCAGGAAAAAAGAGGTCATCATTCCCCTCTACTCGACACTCATTAGACCCATTATAGGGTACAGCGCCCCTTTTGGAATGTACCTCACAAGACATCTGCAGCAGCTGGAAAGGCCACAGAAGTACCTCACAAAGAGGATTACTGGACTCGAACAAATGCCCTACACTGACCGTCTCAAAAAACTCCAGCTTTACTCCGTAGCATATTGCCTACTCCGAAGTGATCTCTGCCTAACATATAAAGCTGTGTCAAACCCAGAGCTGTTGGACATGCTACGCCTAAAGAAATCCCAATCCCTCCAAGCTACACGCTCTAGGGACCTAAACCTTGTCACTACAATAAACAGGACATGCTGGAGGGATAGATTCCTATCCCAGAGACTTCCCATACTCTGGAACAGGCTACCCATCTATGTCAAGCAAAGTTCTTTATTAACACTCTTCAAGAAAAATCTTGATGAGTGGATGGGAAATAGGAAATACACCCCGGGGATCATTTCTGTGTCTCTGCTCGACAGTGGCACAGGAAAATAACTTTCTTGGGTGGCGTAAGCCGGGGAACCTTGTTGGCTAGGCTTTCGTAAGCCCTTGGGCTGATAGCCTACTACCTACCTATGAACCTATGAACCTATTTAAAAACCTGTAAATAGCCCCAGATTGGTGATAAAATATAGGAAACACCAAACAATGATGAAATAAACATTTATTTTGAGTCTGTGGGTACAGTTCTCCTTTAAAAAAGTGGAAAAAAGAAAAAAATGTTTTCCTTTTAAACTGTAGCAAACTGATTGCTAAGATATAACAAGCAGTTACTGCAGTTTAGACCAAAACTGATTGAAAAAAGTAGGATCCTTTATTTACATCTTATTTACATTTTTACATTCTTATAAATGTACATATTTGCAATATTATACAATTATTTTTAAAAATTTCATTTGCATTTTTCTATCCTTAGCTTATTATTTTTTTATACATTTTAATTAAGTTAACCCCCACTCCTTTTTCCATAACCATTGTCTAATTTTTCTCAATATTATTGACAATAACCATTTCCCATTAAACATGATTTCATTAATTCTCTCATTCTGTAATATCAGTATGACATAAAACACTTTTTATCCAAATTTAATTTTGATTAATTTCTGTTTCTATAATACACATATTCAATCATATCCCTGTTTATATTGTTACTGTACTTGAAATCTCTGAAAAAAACTCTGTACATAATTTGTCTCTCATCTTTTTTTAACTCTCTTACCTTTCAAAAATAAATGTTCTGTGGTTTCTTCTTCACAACAATGCAAACATATTCATTCACTTTTCTTTTTGTATGGCATATTAGATTTAATGGTAATTTTTCATTCCCAATCTCCAGAAAGAAATCTTGACATTCAACTTTAGTGCTACACCATTTATGTCTTTGTCTTACTGCTTTAATCTTTTCCTCTGGTACATTTTCTCATGGATTAATAAAATAATGTGGCTTTATAGTGTTCTCATACCATGTTTTTTGGTCTTCTATTTCATCTATCTTTATTTTCCACATTTTTATATTTTGTTGATATTTCTGTGCTTCTTCATTTCAGCATTCTTTGATTTCTTCCCATTGCTTCCCAAAATTCTTCATACTTTTATTTAAATGATCTTGTTACTAAATTCTCATTTTTTCATTTATCCATTTCAAAACTTGATATAAATTTAAAGATGATGCATACATTACTGGATTTAACATATCCAGTCCTCCTCCTCCTCCTTTGTTCATATACAGTATCAGCATCCTCATCAACCCCCTTTATCCCATTTTCTACATGGGTTGGGGTGTTGAGTAACGTGTTGCCATCCCTCCCTATTCAATGCCACTCCCCTACCTTCTTCAGCATTCATGCCTGACTGCTACAGGTCTTCTCTCACACACAGTCCATCCACCTTTTTGCTGGATGCCCTCATGTCCTCTTCCTTCCTGTCTGTCCCAAATCTTCTTCAGCAGATTGTCTTCTGCTTTTCCACATGTTCAAACCACTATAATCTGTTCTCTTTGACTTTTTTCTGTAATTGGAGCTACTTATGTCCTTATTTCTTCAACACTCCCGTAGTATGCATCTTACCACTCATCTCAGGCACTTCGTCTCCATCACCTCTAGCCTCTTCAACTGCTCTGCTTTTACTGCCCAGATTTCTTTACCGTACAGTAGTACTGGTTGCACCACCATTTTGTACATCTTATTTTTCAGTTTCTTTGGCATTCGTCAGTCATATACTACCCCTGACACTCTGCCAGTTGGATACAGCCCCTCTAATTCTAGCTTTGACCTCCTTATTCTGATTTCCCTTCTCCTCAACCACCCCTCCCAGATCCTTGAAGCTGTTAACTTGTTCCACTGTTTTCCCTTCCGTTTTCATCTTCTTCTGATTTCCCCCATTTGTTGCCATTACAATTGTCTTATCTGTAGTTATTTTCATCCCATGTGCCTTCAGTTGTGCTTTCCATTCCCCTACCCTTTGCTGAAGTTCTTGCTCAGAGTCTGCCTGCAGTGCCATAGCATCTGCATACAGCATCTTTTTTGATCTGTCCCCTTTGACCTGTTTGCTAATGTAGTCCATCACAGGTATAAATAGCTGTGGGCTCAGAACTGAACCCTGATGTACACCCATTCCCAGTGGGACCCCCTCTGTAAGACCAAACACTGTTTGTAATGGAATCCCTGGGTCTTTGTACATAGCTTGCACTAATTCTGCCAATGTTTCTGTGACTTTGAACTACCACAGAACTGCCCAAATTAGTTTTCTTGGGACCTACTCATGTGCTTTCTCCAAGTCTAGGAATGCCCAATTGGACTCTTCTCATTTCAGGCTTCTTCTCAATTATTTATTCATTTCACTGTAAACATCGGGTCGGTT
Organism: Protopterus annectens; assembly: GCF_019279795.1. Lineage (NCBI taxonomy): Eukaryota > Metazoa > Chordata > Ceratodontiformes > Protopteridae > Protopterus > Protopterus annectens. The sequence continues at coordinate 887,064,319 of NC_056737.1, forward strand.
GTGCTGCATCCTAATCTGAATCCAAACTGCTCATTTCCCATGTTACTTTTTACTACTCTTTGTATTCATTTATCAGTCACTCTTTCCAGAACTTTAATGCAGTGTGATACGAGTTTGATACCTCTAGTCCCCTTTGTTCTTGAACACTGGAACTTGTATGCTTATTTCCCAGGCAAATGGGATATGCCTTTCTGTCTGTACTGCTGTGAGTACCCTCAGGAGCCATTTTTTGTCTATCTCACCCAACATCTTGATCATATCCTGTTGTTACATCATCTGAACCTGCTGTTTTCCATGACTTCATTTTCCTTAGTGCTCTTACTTCTTCTAGGGTGCGTTCCTCCTCTTCTCTCACAGTGGGCTGTGTCTGGGGGAGTACAACTTCTGTGTGCTTTTCTTCATTCAGAAGCTCCTGAAAGTATTCCTTCTCTTTGTCTTTGATGTCCTGTGAACTAGTGAGCAGGTTGTTGCTGGCATCCCTTTTGAAAGGTGTCTGACTATCTTCTTTATCTTTCTGTCTTTGCCTTTCAACCTGATAAGAGTTTATTTGTGCCATCCACTGAGTCACTTCCCAGAAATTGGTAGAGTGCCTGTGATGACTTGTTCTTTGCTACTGCAACTCCTCTCCAGTATTCCTTCATGTACAATGCTCCTCTCTTAGTCGCTTTGTTAGCCAACCAGTCTTCCTTCATGTACAATACTTCCCTTTTAGCTGGATTTAATCTAAACCCCCATATCAATGAAAAAAATATTTCTAACAATTGTTTTTCATATATTTTTGGAATCATAACCACACTTGATAAGTATGCTGTTTTACGTGTTAATACTGAATTAATCAAATTATCTTTCTTCTTAAAAGCTAATCTATATGTTTTCCACAGAACATAGATTTCTTTCAATTCCTTTAATGCTGTTTTCCACTGTGTTCTGTTCCCTTCCTTACAAAATGTATTCCTAATACAGAGTTCTTTCACTGAGAATTGTATACCTGCTGTCTTTACTGTACCTCCCATTTCTTTACGTTTATCTTTATTTAAAGACATACCTATTTCTTTCAAACATTAAGCTAAAAAAACTTCTCTCATCCATTACCTGTTTTTAGTTGTCATAATATCATCTGCATATGTCATTAAAAATGGAATTTCAACACCTGTTTGAATTACACATTCTGCATTCTTTTTAAAATTAAGCTCAGTAACTACCATCTATATAACTAAAGCAAATAAATGGGCACCCTGTCTTATACTGTCTCATGTTGCATTCAATCAAAAGCTTTATTAATATTACCTACCATATGTTTTATATCCCCTGTTCTGTTTAGGATATCACCCACAATTTCTGTCACTATCATTTAATAATTCTTGACACCCTTTTCCTTTCATACTATATACACTTTCCTCCATTATGTATTCCATCTAATTCTCATATGTTTTCTGTAGTATTTTCATAAATATCTTATCTGTGTTTTTTAACATCATTGGTCTCCAAAGCACATAAAATACTACTAATAGGGCACTCTGTCTTATAAAACCCCCTACACCAGCTTAGTAATGGGTACTAACCCTAGCACCTCCATTCCCCCAATCCTAACCCTGTACCTTAACATTGTTAAAACCTTCCCACTACACAAGACAGACTCAGACACTTAAACATACACAAATACATATAGACAGCACTACGTGTCCCTAACCTAACCCTTACCCTTACCTTAAAATACACAAACTCACACACAGACACACAACACCCATACTTCACTCATCCCTGACCCTAACTGTTATACAAACACACACACACACACACACACACACACACACACACACACACACACACACACACACTGTCACACCCAAACCCCACTTACCTGTATTGGCATTCCATACCATCGACATATCCACCATTTGGCCATCCGTCAACATTAAATCACACCCCAACATTTGTTGAGCAAACATACATTCAGTCAAATGTAGGGGAACCATATATATATATATATATATATATATATATGTGTGTGTGTGTGTGTGTGTGTGTGTGTGTATGTGTGTATATTTGTATATATACATGTATCCATACATCATATATAGGTATATGTGGATGTACTTCATTACATCTACTTACCATAATGTAAACTTTCATAACACCACAGTGTTGAATCTTTAAAATCATGAACTTACAGTACATCGTATTTTCTCACCAGGAAAGTTACCACTTGGCTACCAACAACAAAATTAGAAACTAATTCAAATTAAACCTACCAAAGTGGGGGGCTTCACCCACCACAACCCCCAATACAAACCCCTAACTAAATATACCAACTCCAAGATTGCACTCTAGTGGAGAAAAGGGCAAAGTTCACCATGGCCACCAAGTGGTAACTTTCCTGGTGAGAAAGCAAGAAACCTAAATATTCTAGATGTCATTGCATATTTGGGAGCCATACATATGTTCTCCCATTGTTCCCTTGGTAATTGCTTATCCAGTATCTCTTTGCAGTCTTTTCTAACCTCCTCTGATTGATTCCTATGGTTATCGTATGATATTTTATATGCCCTACTAATAGCAACAGCTTCTGCTCTAGATTCAAGTAAAATCTCTACCAAAGCAGGACTTTTACTTAAGAATACCCTATGCATTTCTCTTTGGCTATACGTCTGATGTCAATCCCTAATATTGAAGGCAGTCTGTAGCCTGCAGTCCAAATGTCTTCTTTGCATCTTCTCATTCTAGTACCTTTCCGTCTGTAGTGATTTGCTCCCAATACCTTGGTTCCTTTAACAGTTGTCTGCACTAAATTCCAGCCCACTTTTGCCTGTTCTGTGTATCCCTGATTGCAGTTATCCCTATCAGCAAGATCTTTCTCCATTTTCATTTTGGCTTAGTTCTTAGAATAATTTCTGCTGTTTTATTAATATAATATTCTGTACAGCTGTTGTCATTCTCCTTAAGGATCTGCATCCAATATCGCACTCTCCATTATTTCTTGAACCCACCCCCTATTTCATTATCATCCCTTTCCATTTTGAATTATAGCTTTCCACTTGTGTTATGTATGTATATGAGCTTTAATTTCAAGTCAGGTAATCCTAAACCACATTGTTCTATTGGAAGGATCAACTTATCCCACTTGACCCTTGCCCTCTTCCCCTTCCAGATAAATTCATTCACTTTTTTATTAATTATTGCCTACATCTTCTCTGGTTGATAAAAAGTGTGCATGACCTGTAAGTAAAACTAAAGGTACTAAAAACATTTTCACTGCTTGTATCTTGCTGTTCATATCCATAAACAAGAGCTTCCAGTTTCTCCATTTTTGTATTATCTTTTGTTTAGTCTTTTTCTATATACCCTTAGCTAACATAGCTGAAGTCTTTTTCATCCATGCTCATAAGTCCTTCATTTTATCTTGTCTCCATACATATTGGTATTGATGAATCAGTTCATTTGGGAGCTATAGTAGAGGCCTGAAGATCCGTTTGAGTGAATCGGAAAAGAGCGACACATATTGCGCGAACCATGGAAATGGCGAATGTCCAAAACCGCAAAATTCGAAATGTCGAACTGTCATGGTTGGCCTGTCTGCAGTATAGCTCTGTAAGGTAAGTGTGCAATAGTTATGGACCTTAGGGTTAGGGTGTGGGTTAAGGTAAGTGCATAGATAGGTAATGTATGTAAGGTTTAGTGTAGGGTTAGAAGTAGGGTTTTAAGTGTATGTGTGTGGATTATTTGTTTAGTTTGGGTATATCTCCTTAGGGTAAGTGTGCGATAGTTACGGACCTTAGGGTTAGGGTGCGGGTTAAGGTAAGCGCATAGATAATAATGTATGTAAGGTTTAGTGTAGGGTTAGAAGTAGGGTTTGGTTAGTGTATGTATGTGTTTTATTTATTATGCTTGGGTATGCAGTATGTAGCGCGCGGTGGGGTTGGCTGACTGACGATTCGAAATTTTAAATTTCGCGGTTTAGGGGGTTCAGCATATTTGCAGTTCAGGCTATATGTGTCGCTGTTGTGGTATTCGCTCAAATGGGTTTTTGGTTTTATAATATAGACCCGTTCATTTGTGGGTACATAATTTACAGCTATAGCCTTTGCTTTTATCTTCATTAATTTTTGAATCCTGAAAAGACTTTAAACTGTTTCATAATGTTCCACAACAGTAAGATGTTCTTTTCTGGTTTATCAGGTACAAAATAATATTCCACAGGATTCAGCAAGCTCTGCATGGCATGAAGGAATATTTCAGGAGCTGCTGGAGTCAATATGGCTGCTGAGAGATCCAGGAACATGCTCCTGGGATGTGCATGAGCACTCCTGCACTATTCCTGCATGGACACAGCTCCTGTATGCAAATTACCCCATTTGCAGGTGAAAACCATGCAAATGAGGTGAATTTGTGATCCAGGAAGCTGGCAGCAGGCCGTGCAGGACTAGTGTAATCTGCAGAAATGTACTCGGTTAGTAACAGAGTACATTTCTGCAAACTACAAAACGGAGTCATGACAGCTCCAAATAAAGGGTGTCTATAATGTGTGAAGAATGGCATGGAAAACAGTTACAAAATTAAAAAAAAAAACTTTTTTTGGCCAATTTCGGCTGTTTAAGCGTAGGGCAGTGGCTCGCAAACGGGATCAGCCTGAAAAAAAAAAAAAAAAAAAAACTTGAAAAAAGCATTCTAGCCAAAATCACATTTTTGCTATTATACTCAGTGGCAGGCAGAAGACAGAGCTAAGCAAGGGGGGGGGGTGTCTGAAGCTGCCAAGCACTCTTTACATAGCCTAAGCGGGAGTGCATGCCACGCACTGTGTTTTAAAGGGAAAAAAAGTAAACCAGGAAATAGCAGCTCCATGCACATCTGAGCACTGTGTTTGCACAGCATGCCCCTGAGCTTAAACTGGAAGGCAGTGGGAAGGGAAACCAGCAGTAGGAAGGTAATCGAGGAGAACTAGCATAGCTGGCATGTGAAATTTATCAGAATAAGCCAATTACATAGGTAGCAGCCCAGCCCAGCACACTACCATAAACTATGCAAACACCTTTCCCTCTGTTTTTTCCCACAAACTCTACACCACCGGTGTACATGAGGGGAAATTTTACCAAACAAAAGCAACAAAATGATAGGGGCTGCATTAGGTGTCTTAAATCAACATGTGGAAGAGGCTGAGGGTGGTGAGGATGAGAATGCTGATGACCAACCCACAGTAAGAAGGAGAAGAATGCACAGACCCGGGGTAACCTACCAGGGGCTATCTGAGCTGGAGATAGTGGAGTGCTATATGGTGGACAGGGACTTCCTACAGCAAATTGTTGAGCTGTGCCGGCCATGCATCACACACAGAACCAAGGTATGTGTAGGTCTAAGAATACTAGTCACAGGTACCTTCCAGAGGCCAACTGGGGATATCATGAGGATCTCACAGGCATCAGCATTCAGGGTACTCCACCAGTTCCTGGATGCCATACCAGCACATGCTGGTGAGCACGTATATTTCCACAACAGCCATGAGGCGTTGACCAGCAATATGCGTCTCTTCCACCAAATAGCAGAATACCCTGAGGTAGTGGGTGCTATACACTGCATGCACATACACATCAAAGCAGCACCTGTTGAGTGGGGTAGGGTATACATCAACCGCAAGGGCTTCTCCTCCATCAACTGCCAGGTTGTGTGTGATGCCCAGGGCATTATAATGAATGTATGTACTGGCTGCCTTGGAAGCTATCACAGCTCCCACATCTGGCATATGATGCAGCTGTACCAGAGATTTGCCAATGGGGACATCCCTTATGGCCACCTAGTGGGGGATGCTGGTTACGCACTGGAGCTGTGGCTGATGACACACATCGAAAATGCACACACACACCCGAACAAGAACTCCATAATGATGCACACGCACAAACCAGAATCATAATAGAGCGTGTGTTTGGGATGCTCAAGTCACGGTTCCGGTGCCTGGACATATCTGGTGGAGTCTTGCAGTACTCACCAGCTACATGTATCCAAATTGTCATTGTATGCACCATGCTACACAATATGGTCCTGTGTAAACAGCTGCAGCAGGAACAGCATGGGGCAGGGCCACACAGCCCCCCACCATTGCCAAGGCTTGCACAGGCACAGAGTGACTTGGAGGAAGAACAACCTGAGCCTACCCCAGTAGGCAGAAGGAGGCGTGCCCAGTATGGCCAGGCCTTGGCAAAGAGGCAACACATAACACATACATCGACACGGTAGGAACCCAGGGAATGACACCTCTCTCTGACTTACGCGTACAGTAAACGGATGCCAAACATGACACTACCTGTGCTTAACCATGTATAGGGAGTGGACTGTGTACATCTGACATAGTCTGCCCTCCAGCACCATCCTCAATACTGGCACAGCCACAAGGTAAGTCACTCTCCCTATCAATTGCTGAATGGAGTAGTATGTTTTGTTACTTGTATCTATGGTATGGATGTGAGCATGCAAGGGAATCGGGTGGCTGAATGGTTGAATGGGATGTCAGCAGATAGTAGACACCTAGCATGAAAGCTGTAACAAATACTGGTGTCACCATGGTAGCCAGTACTAGACAAGGTGACAAAACCCACTGTAGGAATGTGGTGGGCCAAATGTGTGTCCATAGGACACACACATGCCAGTCAGGGAGGCTCATATACCCAACAACAGCCTCAACCAGCAGGACAGGCGTAGACAAACACAAAGAAAGGCTGTGCTAAGGCCTCTGATTGATGGCTATGGAGAACATCCCCACTCCAGACCTACACATACAGACTACAACAGGTCAGGCAGTGGGATGTTAGTTCTGAAGTGTAAGAAGTCTGAAACTGAAATGTAGGTCAGTCAAACCTAAGAACTGTAGTACACTGATATGCCTGTAGTCTGCATGATAGGTCACAATACAGAATGAAATGGAGTACCTGAAATACCAGTACAGTGATAGCAAATGTGTACAGTTGTCAGGTGTGCCCCCCCACAATCCTATATAGAAATGCAGTAACATATATGTATAGGTATAATAACAGTGGGGCACAGATTACCTGAGCTGGCCAAAGTAGCAGAATAGATTGTAGCATGTGTACAATATGCAGGGCTGTGTGTGTTAGGTTGGTGTATGTTGTACATTGTGTGAGAATGGTCAGCATGTAGGTATGGTGAGGTTTATCCTGGTGGCCACTGGCCAGTACTGCCGAGGACGGGGCCAAGTTCTCACAACTGCAGCACCAAACACAATGCAGCCCAGCAAAACACATTCCAGCAGCAAGCCATAGTAATTGTTTGGATGTAATATCTGTCACCATCTGAAAGATGGACATGGCATGAATGTGAGCCTAGACATACAAACAGTACACAGGTGGAAGTACCCTAGACAGACAGTGTATAATATGTTACTGTCAAATGGACACACCTTTAGAATTTTACATACAGGTTAGCAGCACATTAGTTGGGTTTGTAGTATGGAATACTGATGTCATCTGGCCAAACACTGGCAGTCCACAATGGTCACAAGTATGAAGTATTGAGAAATTGCTGATGTCCCTGCACATTCCAGCATAAGTGGAATGCCTCACGTATGTCTGTGAGTCAGATGCAAGTAGCGTCCATAGCACACATGCACCCAGCTCACCCCATCATCACCCACAGGTACCACACAGGTCTTATCCCTGCCGATGGGAATGAGTACAATATGACCCCCACCTCTGTATGGCAATATCCACAGAATGCAGCATGCAGAAGAGGTGTCCCATGCAGTTGTGTCCCTAGCTGTAAGCAGCACCCTGCCAGCATTCACACCACTGGATCAATAATGACAGACAGTATTGACATTAACACCTTGCACACCTACCTTGCCACCCCAAGGGAATATAGTGGCTTGCAGTCAGGGACTGTAGGAGTGACACAATTCAGCGACCTGCTACAGCTGGCCTGCATCACTACCAAATGCCCTACAGTCCTCTGCCAAAGACCTGTGTCTCACCCGTACTGCCAATGTATGTTATGTCATAGACTCCCAAGTAACATAACACAGTCTACAGAACCCAAATGCAAGGCCATGTCGACAAATCCTAGTAACATGTCCACCATGTCCTACTGCATGAACTGTGGACCAACACCAAATTATGACTGGGATGAAGTGATAACTATAGGGAACTTATTAGATAATGTTTGCATAATGTTTGGAAGAGGATAGAATAGTAGAGGGAAGGGTAGGAGCATGGACAGCATGGAGTGTGTGAAGTTTGAAACTCAGCCATGTGCACATACTATCCCTGCCTGCAAACACAGGAATGGGTGGCTATAAACCTGCTCGTAAACCACAATGTGAAGGGGTAATGTCCAGAAATATGACCCCTGCCTCTGGGTAACCTGTGTGAATCTGTACAGCTGTGAGGTATGGCCACTGCATGATATGGCCATACTGTCACGTCAATGGATGTACAAGCATGGGATCCTCAGCCACCACTGTACCAAGGCACTGAACCATTTACACAGACCCATCAGCATGTGTCTGCAGCTTCCCCTTGGGAATGGCATGATTGTGCAAGAATATGTAGGCTGCAGACCACAATACTGGACACAGCTGCATTCACCCTGTGTTCCCCAGGAAATTACTGCAAGCAAATATGTATACCCGACAGTAGTTGATGACATAAAACATCACAGTGTAAAATAGTACATATGTCTGAATATCTCTGCTAACACCAAAGCCATGTAGCAGAAGCAGCACAGACACAATTACCTACAGTAACCCACTATCCGTTACCCATTTTGACCCCATATTGTCAGCCAATCTGCAGATATCCTGCAGAAACAGGTTGCTAGCTGTAGGTGTCTAGAACACAAAAGCCTGCAAAGGAGTACAACCTACCTAGAATGGATTCACACATTCAATACAGAAGGTCATACTGGGCATGCTGCCACACAGAAATGTAGCCTATGTCTGGCAACAACAATGGACTATACATATCTGACAGTCACAGATGTCTGTGCACACACTCCACATTGCACACCAGTCATGGTTTGCACACACATTGGATAGGAATACACACATATATCCAAGGACAACACACTATAATAGGCCAAAATTACACATGCATAGATTTGTGGAAGAGAGTGACAGACAGTGACAAAGAGCATCCCATCATGAGGCCTGTCCCACCCAGCACACATCCAATTGGCTAAAACCACATGATGTGCAAATGTCAATCACTGCAGGCATTTGCCTCTGGTATCCCTCAGCACTATAGTGTCTGTGGTGCTTGTGATAACTGTGTAACATGACTATACACATCAGTATTCATCTAGCAGTTGTATACACGTACCTGTGAAATATAAACCTGTGTGTGTCTGAGTGTTGTGTGTCTGCTTCCAGATGAATGCTGTATGGCCCATGCACACACACTGCACTCCCCATTACCCTACTATGGCAAGCCTGCTGATGTCATTCACCTTGAAATACACCTTTGCTGAAGGAGTAGCCCTATAAGCTCTGTGGCGCGTGCTATAACTGCATAATGCTATAGCGTGATGTACTTGTTAGGTAGGAGTGCTAATCCCAGACATGGAGTGTGTGTGTGTGTGTGTGTGTGTGTGTGTGTGTGTGTGTGTGTGTGTGTGTGTGTGTGTTTGTGTGCACGTGTGTGTGTAAGGATCAATGCTTTTGTGGCCATTCACACTCACTACAATATCCATTGCCCTACTTTGGCAGGGCTGCTGATGTCATTCACTTTGAAATACACTTTTGGGGACAGAGTACCCCAGTAAACTCTGTGGCGCATGCTATAACTACATAATGCTGTAATGTGATATACTAGTTAGGTAGGAGTTCTATTCCCAGACATGGCAACTGTAAATCTTTGTGTATGTGTCTGTGTAGGGATCAATGCTTTTGAGGCCATTCACAGTCACTACAACTTCCATTGCCCTACTTAAGCAAGATTGCTGATGTCATTCACTTTGAAATACACCTTTAGGGAATGAGTAGCCTAATAAGCTCTCTGGTGCATGCTATAACTGCATAATGCTGTAGTGTGATGTACTAGTTAGGTCAGAGTTCTAATCCCAGACGTGGCAACTGTGAGACTCGGTGTGTGTGTTTCTCATTAGTATCCTGTGTGGAGGTAGCTGTGAGTGTGTAATAACAGGACTCATTGTGGAGCGGGTTTTGCAAATTTCTTATATGGTCGGTGTATTATATGTCATAATGTCCACCTTACAAGGATAACAGATGTCAAACAGCAGATAGTCTGGGGTAGACAATCCATACCCCCACATGTGACCTCATGGTTTGGGGAACAATATAGGCAACCCTTGTATTACCCAGAGAACACTCCCCACCCATGTCTCATACACAAACACACTTGGCTAGGTAACAACCACTGTGTTGGTATTTCCCTGCATATTGTACACATATAGTAACCATGGTGTGATTGCAGTGTACTACAGAGGACATGGCACGCTGACCCATCCCTACAATAGGCAAATCATTGCATACAGTGCTCCTTCCATATGTTCCCCACTGGATGCCTGCAAAACCTGTAGAGTCAGCAAATGTAACCCACAAAGGACATATCATGCCTTATGCACATGCCCTGTATGGACAGATGCCACTGACACCAGTGAATACCTGTATCATGCCGTCAATGCAGGTGCAGGGTCAACCTGGTTTCCATTGCCAGTTCTCACCACATGAGGTCAGGAATCTGATGGTAACAATCTGTCTACACAACATGCCCCAGACACAGCAGGTACACTTCCACATGTCACAGAACATGCATGTGGGACGTGTGCACATTCCAGACACCGTCCATGTTATGGAATATAGAACACATACATGGCAAGCATTGCACAGCACTGGCCACCCACAATTGTAACCCAAATGAGTGGTTGGGTGAATACAGTACCCACCTGTGTGGGCCAATCCAGACACTGCACCCCTGAGCCACACTGCAGTCCATTGTCATGTGCCCTGATGCTAAGGTATACCCTTTATCTAGCCTTGTACTGCCTTCTGGCACAGTCAACCACTACACACCTGTGAAGCAATGCACCTATGCAGTCAGTACTTGCAAACGTGTGTGTGTGTGTGTGTGTGTGTGTGTGTGTGTGTGTGTGGAGTATAATGATGTGGATGCCATTCACACTCACTACACCTCCCACTGGCCCATTGAAGCATGCCTTCTGATGTCAGACACCTTGACATACCTTTTGCCCATATATCAGCCTGATAACCTCTGTGGTGCATGTGATACCTGCATATTACTGTAGTGTGGCAAACTAGTTAGTTAGGAAGTCTAATCCTGACCCTGCCAACTGTGATAATGTGTGGGAGTCTCTGAGAGAGTGTGGCTGTGTCAACCTTGACACCTGTTCTTGTGGACAGGCACATGTACTATGCCTATCTTATCCCTCCTTTATCACTGTTGCTGATGTCACTCACCGTCAGATAAATCTTTGGACAATTCCCCAACATGTAAGCTTTGTGGTGTATGCAATAACTACATAGGCATGTAATAGCAATACATAGTCAGGCAGGGGGTTGAAACCCCGTACTGGTAAGTGTGTGATAAAAACATGCTTAGCTTTTACTCTTCTACCCCCTCCCTGTCTTACTTTGTCTCTCTCACTCCCTGTCTGGTGGATATGGAGAAGTACACCTGCTTTGCTTAGGCAGCAACTTGTGTTTTGTAAGCGATGCTCATGATCAGCTGATGGCCTATGCATGAATTGCAGTCCCCCACTAGCTGATTGCATGTGGAACAGCTGTGATAACATTCCCATAGCCAATTGCATGGAAGCACACTCCTATAACTAGGATCATCATGTGGGTGTTGGCCCTTTTCATTCACTGTGAGCAGGACTTCATGTCGGTGTTTGAGAAATAGCATCACAGATGGTAGTGGGATATACCTCTAACAACATACACTGTGGAGACAGGCCAACAAACAGGAGGGTGATGTTCCAGACATGACTGCAGAATGTAAGATGTTAAGTTGTCTATCTCGCCTTCATTCTTGCTGGTTGGATTCGGAGCCGAGGATCAGCTCCGACCCGGCCATCTTCAAAAGCTCGAGAGCTGCTTACTGGCTCGAGGCCCCCTCCTATATCCCATGATGCCTAGTGCTAGATACCCAGATCTCGTTTGCTGCTAATGCTACGAGGTTGCGTTTACTGGCTCAGGTCGTAAGTTTCACTTTGTTCTTATATTTAAGCCTTTTTTGTACTTTGTTAGGTATACTTTTATTGTTATAGCTCAGAGTAGATTCTGTAGTGGTTTGTTAGTGTTTACCCCCCCTTCAAAACTTGTTTTCTTCTTAGAGAGTTTTTCCTTTCCCTCCCCCATCCCCGTTTACCTTTCAAAGTAAGCCGTTTTAGTTAGAGGCTTATCATTGTTTTATTTATAAGGTAGAAAAAAGTTTTCTTTTTAGTAAATTGTGGTAGCTTGTAGGTCTTATATTATTATAGTGTGTGTGTGTGCTGTTAGGGTGTGGTAACTTGTGTGAATTGTGTGTATTTTTTTTTTTCAGTTACCTACTCTCCACTCTACTTGTTATTTGTATTTGATTTTCCTTTACAGGAATGTCTAAAGACACAAAAGTGTCGGGATTCAAGAAGTGTGACTCATGCTGTCAGAAAATGTCTCTGACAGATGGTCACACTTCTTGTGTCTGCTGCTTGGGCTCCCTACACCTGCAGGACTCTTGCTTGGTGTGTCACGCCTTTAGTCCAAGAGTCCTGCAGGAGCATAGGAATAAGCTTATCTGGGGGGTTTGCTTAAACCTGAAGGATCACCGGCCAAGACTCAGTCAGTGAAACCTTCTAGGCCATCGAAGCCGTCGGTTCCCAGCTCAAAGCCGTTGCCGGGTATGGCTTCTGCTTCAACTTCGGTTCTGGCGGGAACCAAAGTACCTATCTCTACATCAACTTCAGCTCCGACTGGAGCCGAGGTACCTATCTCTCAGTCGGCTCCGACTCTTTCGTCGGAACCATCAGGGAGTCGGAAATGCTCCAGGTCACTATCATTGGAGTCGATATACTCGGCTCCAGGGTCACCCTTATTGCAATCTGAGCGGAGTCATCGATCCCACTCTTCTCCGTCATCTAGGCTATCTGACCATGATTTGAAGAGAGTGGTGAGAAGGCTTTTAAAGTCGCAGGCCCTGGCAAAAATGCTATCCAGCCCCCCTCACCAGGTTTCGGCTCTACCTGTTTCTCCAATAGTTCCTCCTTCGACTCATCCCTTGAATTCGGAGCCGGAGCATACTGTGGCTGGAACCATGGGTCCATCAGCACCGATACCTCCCCTTTCGGTGTCGTCGTCGGCTCCGATCTCTTCCATGGTGCCATCCTTGGAGGGATCTGGGTGCTGGGACTCCCTCGTCGGCTCCGAGGGGGCGAGTGGCATCAGACCCTTGTCTGACCCCGTTCTCCCTCTCAGAGCTTCGGAGCAGGTGAGTTTGGCTCCTACATCGGCTTCAGAGCCGTCCCTCTTGGTTCCGGGAGGGATTCCGGTCTCTTCAGAGCTGGAGCCTTCTGTGGCATCGGGAAGGGGCGCCTTCAAGGTCATGAGGAGTGTGCTGGCATTTGAGTCAGCCTCACGGTCGGCCTCATCGGCTCCTCCCCCATGGTGCCTGCTCCTGCCTCTGCCCCTCCTCCAGACCCCAAGCATGGGGAACAAGCACTCCAGGGCACCCCATTGGTTGTATCTTCCTCTTCTGAGGCCTCCCCTGTTCATTCAGAGGAGCCCCCTCGAAAGAGAAAATGCAAGAGGAAGCATGTTGACTCCCCTGAGTCTGTCACTTCAGATACCAATTTGGAGGAGTTGGAATGGTCCCCGAGATCCCCATCTGAAGATGTCTCCTTCTCAGACATCCTTGAAATCCTTTGGCAGAGGGGGAACTGGACTACCCTTAACCCTTCCGAGGATGAGTCGGTATTCCTGGAAGCGTTTGGTTCCCAACCCTCCACCTCCTGGGTGTCGCCGCCTTTCTATCCACTGATGTCGGTGGTGGCTTGAAAGGCATGGTCAGCTCCAGACACAATGAAACCATCTCCCCATAGGCCCACAAAATTCATCACCGCCCCTCAGGACAAGCAATTTCTGACCAAGGGTGTTCCCGTTGATGCCATGGTAATAGCAGCAGCCACTAGAAAGGAGTTGGCTGAAACTTCTTTGTCTGTTCATCCCCCTAATAAGGAATCTAGGACGATGGACAGATATGGGAAGCAGATATTTTCCTCAGCGACCTTTTCCATGAGGTCTCTGAACTATTTGTGCCATTTTACCGGCCTTCAAAGGGATCTCATTAAAGAGTTAGGAGATAGATCCATCAGCTGTGGGGGCTCAGGCTAAGATTGCCTCCCAGCTGGCGACTCTACATTCTGTAGTAAACGCCTCCATGCGGCTCATCTCTTATGCAGCCGATGGAGCGAGTAGGGCCACAGGCACAGGTGTGGCTTTGAGGAGACACGCTTGGATGCGGTTATGCAACTTTGCGGAACTCTTTAAGGCGTCTTTCACCAACACCCCTTTTGATGGTTCTGCTCTGTTTGAACCACAGGTGAAGGATACCCTTTACCAGGTGTAAGCAGGAAGGCAAGATTCTCGCTGCCGTTGGAGTCCATTTTTCCACTCCTTCAAGACCGTATCCCAAGGGTCAGAAGTGTGGGAAGATGTGGTTCTGGAAATCCCAGGGAGCCATGCCTGACACACATGGAGAGTTCCCCTCCAGGGGCAGAGGAGGGAACAATAGATGCCGCCCTAGGGGCAGGTGGGGGGTCCGCAAAATCAGGGCCAAAGAGAATCCTTCTTTGACAAGCCTTTCCAGCATCCCTGAAGTGCTGCCCGGCTGTCCACCTTCGGAGGCAGTCTGGGGAAGATTATCGCTGTACCCAG